>NC_139349.1:72588892-72666392 GCF_055883805.1 Amblyomma maculatum | reverse complement strand
TGAGGGGGCTCTCGCATAATTTAAAATAGTACCAGTGACTTGTTACATTTAGAAAAAAAAAAAACACATTGTTTTGGACATTTTAGTAGGTTATCGTGACTTTATGTTGCGGTCTAGATCATTCAAAAGTCATTTTTATGTCGACGAAATATACGAAAGGAATTTAGAACGAAAGCGGAAATTTGTACAGTGTCGTACAGGACTAAAATTTTGCTTAACGTTGAAGGGGAATTCCTTCCATGCGAGCTTCATAACGAATAAATATTTGTATAATAACTGGTGTATTACAGATCATTCACTATAGGTTTTGCTGCGGTTTTTCTGCGGTCGTCACCACCTCGCGACAAAAGGCGCTGTGTCTAAAGAAGTTACAGACGGCACTTAAGGCTGCTTATACGCTCTGGATGTGAAATACTTCATGCTCTATTCGGCACCATACACAGCGTCGCTCATTAAAGATTTTCAACTAGAGTCAATCAACGCATCGTTTTAGTTGATGAAAGGACCATGATCATAAGGCTCCCGCCATATAATGTCAATATCACTGCCATTATCAATAACTATCTTTAATACTGACTCAATCGAGCGTTAACTAGGTCCATATTCATTCGGCTTAGCCTAAAACATCTTCATGTCCTGTGGCTAACGTGTCCGTTTCTCAATTCAAAGGTTCTATTGGCTAGATTCCCACCAACCAAAATTGCCCGAATTACCTTTTCAGCTTATTTTTTTGGTAAGCAGTTCCGCGAGAAATTTTCCATCAATCTGGATAATTTTGACCTATTTTCGATTTCCCGTGACCATTTTTAGTTATACAGCGTCGTGTTCCGTTCCTAATGACCATTAGAAGAGGGCACACATCAGAAGAGGGCAGCACATACGAGACGGACTGTGCCTGAAGTGCCGTTTCATGTAAGGGTAGATAAAGTAGCCTTAAGGAGTTAACTGCGAGCTGGTGTGTGGTTAAAAGGAACTGTTTTAGTTAGAGCTACAGCATTCTTTATACTGATTTGCAAGGATAGCATGACTGCACTGATAGCTCACGTTTCAGTATTAAAAATCGTGGCCGCTGCCAAAAATTTATAACAAAAGAAAAGAATGATTTGTAGGCTTTGCGGCATCTTTGATCCTAACAAGTGCGTTTCATCAAACTCGTTATCAGAAGACTGCGTTTAGCATGATAAAAACGCTGCCTCCAAAATGGCGTAATTTGGTTTGAATTGTAACACGCATTAGATGTGTAAGTGACGATCATATGCAGCCCGTATACTTACCCTTCCCCTTGACCTAAAGAAAGATACAGGACAAATGTGAACGTGGTTAACGATTTTCAAGACACTCAGTTAAGCGTACATGTTTATTTCGCCGGTTACCAATAGCACGCTCTGCGCCGTAAGGAATCGCTGTAGAGCTATTGCTATTGAGGGTAGCGATCTATACTTTGGCCGCGTACATGTTAGCTGTACTTATGAGACCTTCCATAGGCTAGAGACGCCCATGTTAATTGAATTCACATGGTTCTGCATGCGAACCATGTGAATTCACAGTGCATGCGGACAATAGCGATTGAGAAGCTGAAGAATAGAAATTATTAAGACACATATGGTTGCATCTTGCCCAAGACGTAGGAAAAAGCAAATACCAACAGGCAGTACCTTTTTGTGGCACGTTACTTTCCTACCGGTCCCATCCCTTCGTATAATACCCTCCATGTGCCATAACTCAAGCTCAAAATGCTGTTTCAGAGCTCACGCTCTCGGGAGCTCGGAAGGCGTTCCTGTTTCTAAAGTTACATCTGTACTGTGACGTAATAGGTTCACTACTCCTTTCGGTTCGCAATGGCTTAGCCTGCGTGAAACCTGCCAGATTCCCAAAATATACATAGCTGGTGGCCAGAATGCTTTATGCTGACATGAACATTAAAGACAAAAGCATGGGTCGAGACATACGTGCTGACCATTCTAATTTCTTTCTTGTAGATAATACTCAGTGTGTCTAATTAGAGCTGTAGACCGTTAGAACATTGCATTACGGCATCAATGAAAACTCGGTAAAGCCAGAATTATCTCTTCGTGTATGTTAGGAGTTAAAAAAAATCAATTCTTACCTGTGAGTGTAGACATTGACGACTGGTCCATCGTCGACCCCTCTAGAACGAGGCGATAGATGCAGTGCACAGTTATGTCGCCGATGCACAATGTTTAAATTATCAACATGCGCCATGTTCAATGCGTTGGCACTGCTACTTGTTCAATGTTAACAATTCACACATGATCTCTGTCCTTCATGGCAGCGACATTTAACCGCGCTGTATCTGATTTTTTACTTTTATGAAAGAAGCAAAATCGTTTGGAGCTCAAGTGAATGATATAGAAGGAGGGCAGACAGCTGGCCGCCTTTTACTGTCTTTAATCCCCGGCTATCCTCCTCGGCTATCAATATGGCAACATTTCGCTTAGTCTCTAACGCTTCCATTCCCAACCTTAGTCTTCCCCTTCCTCGTTCCGTTTGCAGATGCCTGCGCGAACTTGCAGAAAGCTCCGCACCCTGAGATAAAACGTAGGTCAAAGCTGGAACAGTGTCCAATCAATGGTCTCTGATGACCGCCATGATGAAATCGGTACTGACATGTCGCTCGTGATTCTCGTCAATGATGACATGAGATACTGCATGAAGACCGGCTTTCAACTTCCGCAACATAACACCAACAGCGCAGAGCAAGGTGGACCCGTAGAGGCGAAGCAGCACAGATTCGAATCGCATACTGTAGTTCCTGTGCATTGTTGCGCTTACGTAGGAACTGGGACACAATCGGAGACGACACAGAACAGATGTGCGCAAACTATCACCTGTCCCAGTTCCTACGTAAGCGCAACAATGCACAGGAATAACAACCACCAACTAGCCCAATTTGAAACTCTCCTAACGCATACTGTAGCCCACACTCTGTCCAAGTTCTTCCGAGCATTCTTCTGCTGTACGCTCAGCAGAAGACTGCGCCGATTTGTCAGGGCTGAGTGACCACTATAATTCCTTGGAATCAATACCTTGGTTCATTTACGAGTGCAGTATGTACTATGACACCTGGGTAGTTTACCGCAGCCTGTGTCACCTCTTATGACGACGACGTGTGACTGATGTACGGCGTCCAAGATGGTGCAGAAAGAGTTGTAGACCAGAAGTTAATAGCGCTCGTCCAGCACCTGCTTCAGTTTCGCGTTGTGGGCCACATGGTGGTTGTAAGTGTTCAATATATTATTCCTCGTTCGTAAATATTTTATTGCTGATATGCTTGAACGTCATCGTGTATAACCATGGGCTGGCGTTCCTGGAGTGTAGCTGGCGTTCTTATTAACCTCCAGGAAGGACGAATGGAGGAGCTCACAGGTACCCCTCGGGTTTCGGGACCCGAACTATAGAAGAATGAAGACAGACACTAGTCCGCCTCTGACTGTCTCTAATCCCCGCCTGTCTTCCCGATTATCAGTATGCCAACGAGGCACTCAGTCTCTTTCGCGCGCCATGATTTCTAAACCTCCTCGTTCCCCACCCCGTTCCGCTTGCAGATGACTACGCGAATATGCAAAATAAAATGGCTCCTAGGCCCTTCCCCCTAAGCTTTTCTTTAAGGTTTTACAGAGCAGTTCGCGCTATGTGTGAAATGTCAGGCATATAGCTCCAAGCAACCCAGGGCAAGAAACGTCATTGTGTACATACAAGGACGTTGTTTTGAGAGAGTTACCCGCCGCGGTGGTGCAGCGGTTAAGGCGCTCGACTTCTGTGCCCCAGGATGCGGGATCGAATCTCAGCCACGCCGGCTGCTTTTCGGTGGAGGAGAAAAGCAAGGCGCACGTGTGCCGTACGATGTCAGTGCACGTTAAAAAACCCTAGGTGGTCGAAATTTCTGAAGTGTACTATTGCGCCTCTCATAGCCTAAGTCGCTCCGGGACGTTAAACTTCACAAACCAAACTGAACCAAACCGTTCTTTTAAGAGTTGTCTTTCTTCAATAGTGGCAACCTTGCAAAGGAGATCGCTTTTTAGAAATAGTTAGCGTGATCTGCACTGCGGAACAGCAGTTGTATTTACGCGGGAACTGGCGGGAGCAAGACGGCAGCCTGTCTGTCACGCGTTTCACGTTGAAAGAAGTTTTCCCCATTTAGTTGACCACCTTACGCTACCATACGCTATTCGGACTGACCTTTATGCTCAGATTCTTGCACTACGGATTGCCATTTCTACTTGAAGACGATGCAAAGACAAGTGATTATCCGAAGATTATTTTCACGTATTCTTTCGTTTACACATCCTTCTAACCGCACACGGCTAACCAGGTTTGGAAAAATCCAGTGAAGAAAACTGATGCTTTACCCATCGTGGACATCTGGGATTCCATGACAGCTGCAAACACAAAAAGAGAATCGATATACCAATCTTCCAATCACTCTTTGTTATGGAAAGCGCTGAAAGTGGACTGAACAAGAAATTCAAGGGCGCACAGCATCTTACACTGTTCCATTGCGCCTGGTCGAAGCGTTGGTTAGGCCCGGAGGGTAGTACAGCGAAGATGGCCAGGAGGTGAGCTCAATTCTTGCGCGCAGAAAAACAGGCAGCTGTCCGGTAGAAAGTTCAGAACTGGAGGGTCAAGGAAGGAAGAGACCTGGACCACAAGCTCGGCATGGGAACCTGTGCATGTGAGGGCAGCAGCGCGGAGGAATCCTCGAAATGGTGAACGCTGACAGATCTCGTTCTTCTTCAATGCTCGCGCAAGGAGCTACACGCGGCTTGCCATGGCCGTGATTACTTCAGCGGTTATATTTCAGGCGAAGGTTGGTTTTCTAAAAAAAAAAAAAAAAACATGAATTGTTTCTTACGCTATTTGTCTATATTGACGGAATTTGCTATGATGCAGAATCATCTTTGTGAGAAATCTGAAGGGAAAGGAAAGAAGAAGGAGCGGTGGTACCAAACGTTTTCTACTAACGGCTGCTTTCTGAAATTTTTGTCTTTGTAGAGTAGCCATAATCTCGTAATCCTTCAGGTTGGCGGGAGCACTTCCCTTGCGCCATCTCGTCGCCGTCAAGCAGACTGTAGCATGCCGATTTGGGCACCAGTGCCGTGAATGTTCATTGTGAACCATGGTTCTCCTTGTCTGTTGTGAATCTTTACTATCACGTGTGTCTCCTCGACGTCATGTTGTAAACATCCGACAGTTGCACTCAATAAACTTGCTCAGTCCTGCCTGAGCCTTGAACTGAGGTTGGTTGTTTCAGTGGCGACGAGGTTTTGAACCATCGCGCAGTGGAAGCCATTGTTTCGGAAAGTGGCCCACCAGTTTTTAGCGAAGGGGAAGTCTTGCTTATCATTTACGCTTAGAACCCTAATTTGATGCAAATGGCAATATTGTAGCGGATGAAATGGTTTTAATACATGTGAATGCTGTACGAATGAAGACTGGCTGCAGGCGCCTCAGAGCCCAGATCGGGCTGCGTGCGCCTCCCTATTCTTTTATCTCCAACTCCTTAGTAAGCCGCTAAGCAGCGTAACAATTTCCCCCTGGGCAGACGATTCTCGTTCTCGAGAAAATTAAGCTGATCGACGATGGCAGCGTTTCAGGCGAGCCACATGAACCACTTGTGTCTTGCTGGAACGGCGGCTATCCGCGTCACTTTGGCGATGGCATAATTCACGTCCTTCAGTCGGTCCAACACTAGGAAGGGGCCGTTGTACTTGTATAAAAACTTCTCGTACTATCTTCGCTTGAGGTTAGGCGTCAAAAGCCTGATGAAGTCTTTAGGAGAGTAAGTCACTGCATGATGACGCAGGTCGTAGTAGTCTGTAGTGCATCTTTGAGAGGCCAGTGT
Organism: Amblyomma maculatum; assembly: GCF_055883805.1. Lineage (NCBI taxonomy): Eukaryota > Metazoa > Arthropoda > Arachnida > Ixodida > Ixodidae > Amblyomma > Amblyomma maculatum. Next base: position 72,660,529 of record NC_139349.1, on the reverse strand, counting down.
GCGTAAGCGGGCTGTATGATGGGCTTCTTCGGCACGACATATATCTGGACAGCTGAAGCGGTGTCTTTTGGGGAAGAAGGGGGAATGTGGTATTGGGGAAAACGCGGGTAGTTCTGGCATACAGCACATAAAAGGGAGAATACCCCGTAACCTTATAATATGCCGTGTTGTAAGCGTACGTGATATACAGTAGCACTGCGTTCGAGTTGAAATGGTCAGACGAGACGTACACAGACAACATGGTTGTCAAGGTGCTGTTGGTGCGCTTGGTGAGACCGATGGTCTACGGGTGATACGGTGTGGAGTGTCGGTAGTCTTATCCACAAAGCCGGATCATTTCTTCCACATCAGTAAATTGCTATCCACGATCACTGATTACAACACGGGGTGTGCCATGGCGACGAATAACAGAGTGTAGAAGGAACGACGAAATGCCAGCAGCCTTTGCGGTAACGAGAGCAGCGGTCTCCGCGTATCTGATAAGATAATCTACGCAGACAATAACCCAGCGGCGGCCCTCTAAAGGCTTTGAAAAAGGACCAAGCAGGTCAATTCTAACCTTTTCAAAAGCTGAAGTAGGTTGTCTAACGGGGTGGAAAGGACCCCGGCCTGGTGGTGCGCGTCTTAATTCGTTGGCATTGTTTACATATTGCAACGTACTTCTTGGTGGTCTTATACAGGCAACCTGCAATGAAGTTTGCTGTGTCGATCGCCGCGTCGTTACACGTATCTTAGCTAGAAGAGCAAACACTTCTGAGGCGGCTTTTTAGGGCGTTTTCACGCCACCTGCATGAGCTGACAGGAATCATATCGCACGCTCTGTCGCAACTTTTCGTGGCGTGTGTCCGATAACTGGTCTACATCCAGTGCGCCTGGGCAAGGACGTTATCTGTCACATGCGTATCTATAATGGTGCTGAACATGCCCGGTCGTTTCTCGCGAACCAAGCGGCTAACAGCAGCATTTTTGAGTCACGCTGCGGGACAATTTCAGCGCTACCTATGCAGTGCAGGTTCCCTATACTTGTGGCCAACAAAAACGCTCATTTCTCAAACAGAGCCAAAATTTCGACAAGCGAAGTTGTCTTCGTCTAGGCCCAGACGAAGGCAAGTCCACTTGTAGGAACGTTGGCTCGGCTTGCGAGCTGAAGCTCCCCTCTGCCCTTGTTCACTGCTCCTTAATACTAAGGGATCTTAAGTGCCCCAAGAATTTTCCCTTAAGAGTAACTAAAGCAATATACAATAGGCCGTTTTCGGAGGTATGTGGTTTGCTTGTTTACGCGTTTGCGCTGGTATATGAAAGCTCAGTGTTCTTACGTGAAACAGCGCCGGTATATGCGTGCCTAGTGACAACTGCTGCTGAAGGAAGACGTGCTTCCCGCGCGTTGAGCATTTCGTGGCGCAATGCGTGGTGTGCTTGTTCAAGCCTTTCTGACGGCGTGTGACATTGCAGAGCACTGCTTTGCAATTGTGTAGGTGTGTGTGCAGTGAAAAGTGCTGTCTGTACTACAGCCAGCAAGAAAGCTGTTATCCATGGCAGATAACGAACAAAACAGATTGCTCTTTAACCTGCCTAATTTGTACTAACGCAAAAATTTAATTTTCTGTGCATGTTGTGTTTTTTTGCATTTTGCATAAGACCTGCGGGGCTATGATGGAATGTAGCCTGCCATTTTCCCGGAAGAATATTTATATTGTCTGCGGCAAGAGGACACATACATAACCGCCCTAAAGGGCAACCACTGATCTTCTGTTTTACTAGAAGGTTATCATATACATGGTTATATGTGCCAGTCGATTGAATATTCAATCGACACCGTAGTCAACCGTAGTCAAATGACACCGTAGTCAACAGCTCTCTAGCGACTGATGCCTAACAGGGCGACAAGTCGATGGCTGGGTACTGTAGTGACGAGGGGGAGGCAGAAATATGCATCATTTGTGATAATGAGGTCTAGAGTATTCTATTCTACCTTTGAATGCAATGAGAAGTCCCCGTGGTTTCCGAATTTACTACCAAATATAATTCGTCTTTGGTGCGTTTTTAGGCGCCCGCGATTTATTTGTATGCGTTTATTGCCGGCGTGAGTATAACGTGACATAATGTTAGCTCTTAATCATTGTAAGTAACTCTTATATATATATATATATATATATATATATATATATATATATATATATATATATATATATATATATATATATATGAATGAAAGAAGCCAACAGTCGGTGAGGCCAAGGAAAGCATTTGGGATTGTACTTTGTCTTATTTTTTTTAAATTCTTACTTCGATAATCACATAAATTAGTAATGTAATCTGTTCAGGGGAAGGATAATTAAACACAAAGTAGAAGAAAAAACAACGTGCCGATGGTGGGACCCGAACCCACGACCTCCGAATATCGCGTCGGGGCTCTTCCAACTGAGCTACATCGGCCGCTGTCCCCCTGCTACTTTCTTGGATATTACTGTTGTCTGTATACGAACCTTAAGAGTATATATATATATATATATATATATATATATATATATATATATCTCAGCCTATAATAATAGAACCCATTGCTAGACGATATTTTCATGAACCTTCTTCGGGGTTAAGTGCATGTATAGCTTTTCTTTCTACGGCGCAGCTACGGAGTTTCACGTTGGGAACGGTCATATCTAGAAGGTGTGCACGTTAGTGCCACGTGGTACGTTTTACATGTAAAGAAAGGTTAACCATTAGTAAATTAATCGACAGTGAGCCTCAACGGGAGCGGCGCTTTCAAATTGCATGACTCGTCAAGACGAATAATTTCTTTGATATAACGGGAAAATTGAAAAAAGATGTAAAAACCATCAGCTGCAGTTGCAGGTTTCGATATGCAAAGCGTGTCCTATCTGCGCTACTAGGAGATTAAGTATTGGTTTCGATATGCCCAGCGTGTCCTGTATGCGCGACCAGTTGACTTGTGGCAGTAATTGCAGCCAGACCAAAGCAGAGGAAGTATGATTACATCAACGCAACAATCTTGAAATTCGTGACTGCGGATCACGGAAGGCCAGGTCAGCCCTAGGTAAGCCAAAAAAAGTCATTAACTGAATAAGCGTATGAACTGTTCGAATATGCCTGAGTGTTATGAGACCCTCATTCTGCAAAAGGTGTCCTAAATTTGAAGACATTCGAAGCAAGATCGAGAAAGCATTTACGGACTCCCACAAAATCGTACCCGTACACAACATTTACCTTGGTGGGATGGGTTTATGCTGCCGCGTGCAGCTGCAATGCAATTGAGTGCACTGAGTTCACTCAGGTCAGTTTACGCGTGTTGGTTAAGGCGGGAATGCATATTATGTGGGCTGGCCTATCATATCAAATGGCAGCTTACGAATGTATGCTTAAGAGTATTTTTGGGATAACTGGAACAGAAATAAAAATGCAACTCATGAATTGAGTAGGAAATTGGATGAGGGTGAACAGGGTGTACAAGAGAATTCGGAAAACGGGGTCCAATTAAAGCTGTCTCACCGCACTGTTAAAGGCGGAACTTTTTTAGCGAAGCGCAGCCCGCGGCTTTCCGCTCGATAAATACCCCTTTGAATATCTCAGGTACGCAATAAAAGTGCTGAACACCTTTGCTGCGTGAGCGTGACCATGGCCGCGTAAGCTCCCTTGGCAATTACGGTGCCAGCATTTGGAAAATGCGACCACCATAACTGGCAGCGCCGCAAAAAAAGAAAAACCCTTTCACACTTAGAAAGTGGATATATCATCGCTCTGCCCTCCCTTTCGTTCGGACAGTTTCGTGACAATTTTTTATAACAACGTTATAGCGTGCTAAAAGTTCTAAACATATGATGATTATGACGTGTGAGAAAACATGCAGCATTGTCATAATTTTGTCCGTCTAAAGCATTTTTCGCGCCTATTTCTATCAGTAAGTAGTTGATTCGCTATTCTTCTCTGAGACGGCTGCAGCAAAAGCAAGATTCGGCGCGCGCACAGAAGCACTGACCCTTCTTGAAGGCAAAAAAAAAAAAAAAAAAAACAAAACAAAAAAAAAACACTGCTAACTGTTTGTTGCCACAGGGAAAATAAACCTGCATGAGAGAGACTAGCTCAAGCAAAGCCTGGAAGAATATTGGCAACATGAAAGAATGATTTCCTCGCGAAGTCGGAATTATAGCAATATTTTCCTGGTCGGTGACGTCATAAAGGAAAGTGGACGCTGAGCCAAAGCGGACAAGGACGAAAAGAAAGGAGGCTATTTAGTGCGACCTAAGAGCTCATTAGGGATTAAATTCACATTTAAATATGACGCCATTTTATTCCATTGCACAGACTTTCATCATCCACCCTAATGAGAGCTCCCTTTTATAATAATACTTCTATAAATATATGGCAGCGCTTCCATGTCGTTTGTGGCAGCGCAGTTGGCAATAATGGGGAGTAAGAACCTGGAATAAACGCAAAAGAGCGAAAAATACGTCTATTCTAATTGTATTTTCCCGCTGCGAAGGCACCAACGCCTTCGACTAATCCGGACCTCTAATAAAGGCGTGGAATGCGGTATTTCAACACTAAGGCTGTCTGGTATGCCTATCACTTTTTTTCTCTAGGGCGTGACCGAATTCCTAATAATGCCCGCTTAGGTTGCTGCATATGGATAGCGCAAAGTTTTGTGTGCCAAAGGCAGATTTCCTTGAATGAAAGAAAACTGGCCGACTGTGTGAAAGAAAACAAGCAGTGAAAACAGGAATAGTCTGTGCAGTCCTCCTAATCAATTTGTCATGTTTCGATAGTCCAATAGATTTGTTATCTTTTAAAAGTGATGCAATACAAAATTGTGCGCGGATCCTTATCAGTTGTAAAAAGCAAACATCGTTTTTTCTACACTTATTTCTACATGCTACACCGATAGTGTCTGCAGGGTCTTGTTAGTTTAATGTTGATATATTAAAGACCACGCATACTTTTCCTTTCAAATTACATGAAGTAAATTCTTGACATTTGTGTTGTTTTTTGTCCTCGCCTTTTTATTCTTTGTTTCAGAAAACGATCTGTGCAGCTTTTCCTAGAAGTGAGTGTCTTTAGTCTGACACATTGCTTCCTTCAGTCAGATGACACATCACGAGATATTAGCAATCAGGGGGCTTTCTTGCATGTTTTGGTCTCTGGGTCGCAAGTCAAGCCTTCACCACATTCCGCGGTCGGTGGGCTTCCTCGGAGAAGTTGCTGGATGCAAGAATCGCCTTCACCTATCCAAAATGGCAGAAAGAAGTAAGTAAAAAAAAATAACAGTTTGAACATTTGAAAGTTTACTGCTTGCTATTATAGCCTTCTTTGAAAAAACAAAAATGAAAGCATAGTAGGCCGACTCATAATGAGTTGGAAATAAGAGATAGCTAGGCACGTTCTAGAATAGAGGGCTTAGGCGGGCAGATAATCAAAGTATAAGGTAAAGCGAGTGTATTCAAATAAGAACAGAGATTCGTGATTTTTGTTGAACCACTTTTTATGTAGAGACGCTAAGTTTGTCTCACGAATTTGTGAAGATATTCTAAGTAGAAGTCCACTCAGGCGGATACTAATCAACACCAAGAATTCAAAATGAAAGCATTCTGCAATAACCCGCCGCGGTAGTGCAGTGGTTAAGATGGCCGACTATTGTGCTGGAGTGCCCGGGTTCGATCCCGACCGCAGGCGCTGCGTTTCGATGGAGGCGAAACGGAGTGGAGTCCGTGCACTGTGCGATGTCAGCGCACGTTAAAGAAGCGATGTGGTAGAAATTTCCAGTCCTCCCCTACAGCGTCTCATAGCCTGAGTAGCTTTGGGACGTTAAGCCCTACAAACCAAACCAAACCATTCTGCAGTACACGCATATTTATCTCAGTTGCGTGCACTCCATTTTCTTTCTATTAGGTTTAAACGCACTTCCTTCTGTTCAGATAAGGAAATATTAGTTTGGGTTAGGACTTGTTGACGGATGGAGGCTGTAACTGCGTGCTTGGTATTGTCACGTCATGTACATTGGGAAATCACCAAGTTTAACGACGCAAGTAAAGTGTTGTTTTAGCCTTGTCTTTTCAGGAGCCACCATTTTCATCTGGCGCATACGAATTAATGAGGAAACGGCTTGCAAAAGCATATCTGTATGCATGCACGAAAACTCTTTAACCCTTTAGTTGCCCGTAGAAGATTTTCCGGCGCCAACTGCAGTGCTGTAACAGGATCGTGGCGAAAAGAAGCCGTGCTCTTGAGCGGCACACATCTACCATTCGCAGCACTGGCACTGTTGTAGGAAATGGCTTGTGGCACAGTAGCGTGAGAATCCTATTAAAAGAACGCGCCTAAGGACTTCACGTCTGGCTGCCAATTGCTAATCCAAGGAAACATTTCTGTTCTTGTGAGAGGGCGTCGTAATCTGAAAGAGATTTGATTTTTGTACAGTGACCGCAGACTTCATTTGTCTGATATTATTCTCAAAGAAATATATGTTCTCCATGGCACAGCGCCAGCGCTTTGACACTTGTTTCTGACGCAGCTGATGAGATTACGTTTAAGTATGCAAGCATTGACGTTGGGAGACGGACGATGTGTCGACTCATGTGTGCTATCGCGTCCCGTCTCGCGAGCTGTCTCGCCCGAATATTGCCGAACATGCGATCGCGTGTGCACAGCTATAGTGGCGAAAAAGCAAAAATATTGTATGAATATAGGAAAAAAAACTGAAAAAAAGGGGGAATGATCACCCAGCCAGGGCAGCCTAAAGGTGTCTACACATTGATTATAGCGTTGGGTTTTTTTCTCTTTTTTTTTTACCAGATCTCATGCAATGCACCATATATCAGTGCGTGTATTGCCAGTTCACTCTAGGAATTATTAGTGGTTCCTTGAGATCGCTTAAAACTTTCTTGTGCACTTCATCAAAGCAATAACATAGTATGCTCGCGTTTGCCTCGTGTTATGGCCCTCTTTATGCGACCGAAAAATGCGGCGCAGACTAAGTGGCTCAAATTCAGTTTACTCTTGGATTCTTTTGAAATTTTATTAAGAAGTTACCTGCCTGTTTTCACGTACTCAGTTTTACGGACTTATTATCCGGTGTACATCGCTGCACAAAAAATGTCTTTTTTTTTTAAATCGGATCCGCTGCACTTGTTTCATAAATAGGTTGGTTGGTTTGTGGGGGTTTAACGTCCCAATGCGACTCAGGCTATGTTTCATAAATAATATATATTACTTGAGTGCATAGCGTTTAGTTTATGTACTTGAACAGTATATGGCGTAGAACGACAGATGTCTTCCCGGAAAAAGCGGCAGGGGGAAGGGGTGGGGTATAGAGGTTGCACCGAATGCTATAGCGACAAATATTCGAATCTTATTGCTCTCGCTGCCGTCAGCCTGCAGCCGGTTGTCACTGCGGCCTACAGGAAGAACTGTTGTTTTCTAGCAACAACGGTGAAATGAGGCTTGCAGCTGGTGCCTGTCCGTGAGGCATCCGCATATCTGTTATAAACACGGCAAACACTTGCGAAATATGTTCTGACAGGGCCTTCCGCATTGCGTTTAAGGTGTTTTTATATTCTGAATTTTATTTCCACCGTAGAAAACCGTTTTTTCCTTGTGTATAGCGTACCACAGCGTTCGTTGTATGACTCACCGATTAAAGCTTATGTGAATTAGGAGATACACCAGCTTTTATTAACAGTTAGGAAGTTTTGACATGGGGATCGAGCGTAGCCGAATAAATAACTGGTTACTTACACACGTTCCCTGCTCGCTTGCTTTAACGAGGTGATAATATATTACATAGGCTTATTACATCCTGTTTTCTATTTGTTGCGTGGAACAAATCTCACGTTATCATGGCTGGAGTACATAACTGGCACGCGGCCAACGGCAAAATTAAAAAAAAAAAAAACAATGCTAAAGAGAGTTTGCAGAGAACAAGAAGGAAGTGAAATAGGGAAGTAAATGGCGAACTAGTAAAAGTGCACTAGGGAATAAGGGCTGGTTAATCGTAACTAGTTCCACAAAGATCCATGCATACAGCGATTTCTACAGAAGAGATGTGAGTCGTCTCTCACCGAGCTGTTCGATGCATGCCGGGCAACAACCGCAAAAGGTTGCGTTTGGTTTTATGACTCCGTTTTTGCAGCTTGCTTTGTCGACTTTTTCACATTGTTGGCCGGCGCAGTAGTTCTTAGTGCACACAATGCATTCGACATCACAGACGAGCACTGTGAGCAGCGCTGTAGTATAGCCTATAGCAACGAGGTTTGCTGCTGTGATCTTCATTGCTGTCTCACCTGAAATGCATGAAGCGCGCGCAGGCAAAAGAGAAGGCGGGGAGAAAAATAAATTTATTGCTTGAGCACTTAAACATTCACTTTCACAAAATGGGACTGGGAGTCGTGTGTGAAGGTTGTACCTTCCGGGTGCTCTCCATCCCTCATGACGCGGTTCAGGTGTCCACCGAGAAGTGTGATAGATACTACAGCTTTCCTTTAAGTTCAACCAATTAAGCCCGGAAGGCGCTACTAACACCAAGGAGCGTCCACCCAAAACCCAGATACCACCCTCCAAACTCCAAATGTCTCTGCCCTCCTCCAAATAGCCTCCAGGAGGCGTCATTCACAAAGAAACCTCCCATGTTAAAAACAAATACAAACACGTGAATTGTTCTTGTAAACACTTAAGATGTGTAAAGGCGAAGTAAACCACAGGTGAACTGTACGCTACCAAATACACCGCTGCATGGATGCCGTTGATCGTCTGTAACTGTTTTTAGGGATTGCGATATTAAAATTAGCTTTGAAAACATCGAAGCCGTATGTCTACCCTGTAGGAATATTAACACAAAGGTTCTGCCTTGAGCGAATTTTATTTAGATTTATCAATACTGGTACATGCTGTGACATGAGAGCAAATGGCTTAGTGGGATATCGTTTCTTGGCTCAATACCAGTAAGGTTACTCGCCAACAACGAAGAGAGATATATGATGTGAACAATGTTTTTTGTAAAAATAGCAGCCTAGGCCATTTTGCGAAAGGGGCGACCAGTGGTTTCTGCAGGGTATTGCTGTGAAGATGCTTTTGTTGACGCACGAGGCTTCAGTAAAAATAGTAGATGGTTAAATGTGGCTATATTACGTACTGAGAGCAGGCGTTGTTATAAACACATGACAACTCCCATTGAGATGCACACGCACATGAGAACATAAGAGATGGCGAATTGTTTGTTATCAAACATAATGCTAACTCTGGTAATTTGAAAAGAAAAGTACACTCAACGCAACTTGCAAATTTTCGGTCATCATTTTAAGAAAAATGTTCCTTTGAACCACTTATTATAAAAGGCTGCAGGTACAGCAAGGTATGCCCACCTTTTTCAATTTGTTCTAAGGCACTTGATAAAAAGCTGTCTAATCCTGTAATGTGCACACATGGAACACGCGGAGTTATGTAAAAAAAGCACTCATGGCTTAGACGTTCGCGAATTCCTAATGGATGAAATGTCGCTTATTCGTTAGGAACGCACTGAAGCTCGAGGGTATAGAGGTGATGCCTAAACAGTTAAAAGCATTGTATAATTACCCAAGAGCATGCGGTAAGTCAAAATGAAGATACAAAATTGCTTTTTATTTGATGAATGCAGCCTTGCGACCGCAGATATACTTTAGACGTTTATCTTTATGCTTTACGTTTTGCGTGGATTTTCTTTCAAGATGCCGGCTCAGTCTACTGCAGTTTTACTGCACCGGTGTATTTGAAAGGTATTAAAAGTAATAAATATACGCAGTATCCAATGAGAATTTGAAACGTTTCGCACTCTTGTGGTGTCTGTCATGTGTGTGACAACGGTCGTTCTAGGGTCCACAGTTTCGGATGCTTTAAAATCCCAAGAGCTTTGAAGACTTACGTTTTTCTGTAAAAACTACTGAAAGGTTATTAGGAAAATTAAAAACGAAGATTGCAGTTTAGGTTGGGTGCCAGAGTGATGGGGCTGGGGCATCAGTTTAAAGAAGGATGTGGTGTTCTGTATCCTGTCACCTATCGCGGCTACCACAAAAAATGGCGTTTCTGCTATCATTACACCTCAAGGACATTTCTGTAGCGGCATGGGAAATGCCTTTCAATGCTGTTCTCATTACCGTGCGATTGGTTCAATATATTTCTATGTGTTGCTATCGTTTATGGCCAGTTTCTTTTCAAATATTTTAATGTCACGTCACTACGAGCATACAATATAATTCTTATGATTCGATTGACTTTTCGGTGGAAGAAAATTGTTTACAGATAAATTCTGGAAGCCCCCCCCCCCCCCCCCGCCCCCCCGGCGCCCTTCAAGAAAAAACACAAAAAAAAGAACAACACGAGTAAAGCAGTTTTTCTTTGCTTCGTTAAACATTCGTTTCCAACGGTGACGTCTCAACACACTCATTTTATTGATCACGTGAATTTGAAAACTTAGAAATTGTAATTATAGTGTACGCCCAGGTCTATGTAAAGTTCTATTTGTGCTAGAAGAAAATTTATGGAAATACAAATCGGAGCCTTAAGATATGTGGTCTGACAAGCGAGTAAGACTTTGAAATGTAGAAAAGGATTAAAATGCAAGTGATATTCAATAGCGACCAGAAATGCTCAGTTCTACTCAAGTAAGACAAAGTCATAACATTCTCACCTCTTTTTGAGCAAGTTATAGCGATGCTTCTTGTCGATAGATAAGAGGCTGCTTTATATGGCTACAGGACGGCCACTATGGCTGCCACGCTTTCTACCTCCTGCTGCTTTCTCGGTCCGTTGTAACTCGGCACGTGTCAGTGCGTCAGTGCGCCATGCGCAAACTCTTACTACAAAACTGCAAAACAATAAATCCCAAAGCGATGTTTTAGACGGTGTGCAAGTGAAGGGCGGTAACTATATTGGCGACTGCTCACATCCTTGCAATAAAAATTCCAACAGTGTTCCGCACGTGGCTTTGAGCTAAGGTTCATAGAGTTCATACAGACTGTGAGGCTCCCGAACACACTAACATTTTCTTATTTTGCGTGGCGCGATTTTGCAGCACATGCCCTGTGTGTAACACAGCGATCCGAGATATCTTCCTACTAGCTGCAGTATTGTCATTTGCTTTCACATCGTGCCGGGAAGTGTGTAGACCTGCTACGGCTCGCATATGCATATACTCAACTTGTTTTTCCCTCGTGAATGCTGGCTATTTCGATAGAGCTGGTACATTTATAATTTTTGGATGGAACTCCTAACAAACAAGAAAGTGGGGTAGAGAAGCTGCGCTCAAGCAGCATACGAGACGAGCCCTGTACAACTGCTGTTTTGCGCAGAGCGGTAGCACTATTAAACCGGCAACAGGAGATAACCCATGTCAAACCACGTCTTTTCTTAGAGCGGTTGTAATTGGAATGTTTAACATCTTGTACACTGAAGTGCGGCCTTTTACAGCGTCTCTCAATGTGCTGTTAAATGCGTATCTGATCAAAATATTTTTTGGGTCTGATATGAATTAAAAGCCCCATTATCGGATGTGAGCGGACATGAAAAATTTTTGTGGGCGTGTACTCGGATGTTCCTGTTAAATGAAACAATTATGAATACGAGTGGCTAAATTAAATCCTTAGGAAATATTTTTTGTTTTCACGGTAATGTGTTTACGAGGCGGCAAGCCGGTGAAGAAAGGAGACAGACCATGACCGATGGCTATGGTAGATGACGATTAATGAATTATGGCGGACCAAGCACGAGTGCGCCTGCCCACGCCAGTGCCCGCTTCTTCTTCCCCGCCTGTAACAGTATGTAAGAAATAAATATACCGCACTGTGTGTATAGTAATTTGAGTGAACAATTACCCAATATGCAAAGAACAAGGTAGCGTTCTTAATCTAAATTTTGTTAACATTTCTTAAATGCAGGTAGAGGTTGGCGACGGACACAGGTTTAAAGTACCGTGGTTAAAATGAGGGGGCGCCACACTGTCAGGTACTACGCACAGAAGGGTTTGGATGGGTTCCTTCTCTTGCGTTTCTTTTTATATGGTTAGGTTTGGAACAGTGTTACCTTCAAAGCTTTCATAGATGTAAACATGTTTGGAGAGACAAAGTACCGAGAGCCAAGACGTCAGACGTTATGAACCATGCTTAAATAGGAGAAAATGTGTGCATAGCGGCTGACTAATCTTCTCAGAATTTATTCCCAGCATGCGCTGACCAGTGAAATCAAGAAGTGAGCTGTCAGAGTACAGAAAACTTGCTCTATGTTGAAGCGACATAGCACACAAATTTACTTGGTAATGTGGCTGCTCAAGTTTACTATTGCTTGCTATGATAGTATATTTATTAGCTTAATGCGTGCTTTGACATTGAAGATATCAGGCCGAAAATATATGCGAATTCAGCCCACATATAAGACGCAGAAGGATCGAGATGGCAGTCTTGTATAGACAGTTCGGTCACATAAAGATCGGGAGACATTCACGAACGAAAAAGAAGGTCAGAATTTCATTTGCCAAACCTTCATTCAGAAAAAAGTAAGGCAATGCATTCAGTTTTGTTAACAATGCCATGAATAGTTGCAGTTGTGGTCTTCCACGTCGAAAACTTGGTGTTAGTGTACAATTGTCCGCCTGCCATGCAAGTGCAATGCAGTATGGTACATCAAAGCTCAGGGGAGCATTCATAGATTGCTTTTTTTTTTCAGAACGCGAGCGTATTACTCAGTAGAACAACAAATAAAATGTTATTCAAATATTTTATACGCGAAATTCCCTGCTGCACTTTTCGAGCATGAAAATACACTCGCACCTCTGTGCTACACACGCTGTATGCATTCTAAAATAATCATGTGTGATAGCTCCAGACAGTGTAGGGGTGAGCAGCCTTGTCTGAAGTGCCGCAACGCTTTTGCTGTGAATCACGTCAGCCTCTGTAACGTTGGCTGCTGGGTTCAAAATAGCTTTCGACTGGGCATACTCCGCAAAGTAGACGGGCGCTTGTCCTGCTTTGCTGTCCCATTGTCGGTACCATTTCATGGTTGCGCCAATAGCCACATCAGGCACTGTCGCGAAAGAAGGCATATTTGATTTTCCAGTCCCGGACTGCATGCTGACGGCCTCTGGTTTCCGCTCTGACAGGAAACATACGCAGCGTCATGGATACAAAACCTGACTGAAATAATCATTCGTTTTTTTTTAACAGAGTATGAAATGCCTGAATGCAAAGCCGTTGACAGAAGTCGGCTTTGCGAGGTTTGCTTGCAGCTGCTGCTGACGAGGAAGCTTGCCCAATGCCAAATTTGGCCATCACGATGCACTGGAGCCGGGTGTAAAAAGCAAAAGAAAACGTTTACAAAACATCTACAACAAGCGTTAGCTGCTTTAGCATGCGAGGGATTCCCACGCGATGTTTTCAGGCTTGCGCGCTGAAAAATTGAAAAATCGTTAAGCAAGAAAACGACTTTTGGACAACACGAAAACAATCCATGCTCACGCCTTTCATCGTCCCTGTGTGTAGAGAATTTCAACAAAAGAAAGCTAAAGTGAAATATCAAAAACCCCTCACTTGCTGAGAAGCCAAGTACGTAGCTCATGTCAAGTTTATACTCGATTTCATCTGCAGGAACACAAAAAGTACTTAATGCACACGTAGGTTAACTCAACATGGCTGCCAGCATGGCGCTTTACTTTCCGGTCATCTGTTACCTGGTATCTGCCGGCGCAAAAAAATCGTGGCAGGCACAGATTGTGTGCTGACAGCTAGACGCGATAACAAGCACCTAGCAGGCGGGACTCTAAGGACTCGCGTCAGCACGTGGTTCGAAAAGGAAATAGAATATGCTCAGTGATTCTCATCACGGCAGCCTGCACAGCGTTGTGTCGCGAGTGAATTCAGTACACCGTGCAAGGTAGCACAAGGAATGGCCTTCACTGTCGTGTTTTAAAAGACGCGCTTTGCATTTTAGCCTTAGTGTACAGCCGGAGCGCAGGGTTGACGAGTCTGCGCTCCCTGTTCAGGAGCGACAAACGGTGCGTTCACAGCACGTCCAGACGCGCAAAACTGGCTTCTTGGGCGATTGAGCGCCCTTTATCGCCTGCAATGATTCAAAAAGTGGAAAGCGCACCCACAGATAAAATTTTCGTTTCCTGATATTATAACGAGTTTCAACGTAGAGTTTCCAAAAATCGGCTGGATAAATTTGTGTTGCGAAGAGCAGCCACAAGTTCGCGATTGCATTGCATCCCCATTAGCTCGCGTGCTGTCTGCATATTGCTTCTGCCTGCATTATCGACCTACCTCGTGGTCGGCAGAAGACAATGGATATGGGTCGAGACGGCGGTTGCACGATAGCGGTCTGAAACCAAATACCACCGACATCAGGAAGGGAGAAGAACTGCAGGGCTGACACTATTTATAGGGACAACAATAACGAATAGAAAAAAAAATGGCTATATCACTTGTTCTAGCTAAATGCAACCAAACTTTGAAAATGACGCCGTCTTCTAGCTTGATGAAATGATCTAAAGGCTGCTCAGAGTCCCGTGACCTTGCTTGCAGTACATTTTGCGTTATCGAATGTGTTATTAGTAAAGACAAATGAGCTCATCTTTTAGTTATAGGAATCAGGAAGGAAGCGTCATTTGAATAGTCGTGGATGTTCATAAAAAGCGCCCAGCTGCAAGTTTTTCATGAAGAGGCCATTCACTCAGATTTATGGTATTACCTTCAAAGGAAAGAATAAGGTGACCAGCTTATGGTTCATATTCTGTGGAGATCTTGGCAGAGCTCCATGCAGATGCGGAATATGCTCCTTGAGGCATAGCTTGACGTACTGAATTGGCAGTGTCACAATGTCGTGGGCTGGACACTAATTTAATTACACCAATGACTTTTTTAGCGTGATACACTAATTCAGATTCTTAGATCATAATTAACGTTTGAGCCATTCGACGCCCTGTAGTCGCAGTCATTCGGTTTCAGTTAATTTTGATTCCAAGGGATGGCACGACCCTCTCGAGCAGTAAAAATATTAGATGGTTAAATGTGGCTATATTACGTACTGAGGGCAGGCGTTGTTATAAACACATGACAACTCCCATTGAGATGCACACGCACATGAGAACATAAGAGATGGCGAATTGTTTGTTATCAAACATAATGCTAACTCTGGTCATTTGAAAAGAAAAGTACACTCAACGCAACTTGCAAATTTTCGGACATCATTTTAAGAAAAATGTTCCTTTGAACCACTTATTATAAAAGGCTGCAGGTACAGCAAGGTATGCCCACCTTTTTCAATTTGTTCTAAGGCACTTGATAAAAAGCTGTCTAATCCTGTAATGTGCACACATGGAACACGCGGAGTTATGTAAAAAAAGCACTCATGGCTTAGACGTTCGCGAATTCCTAATGGATGAAATGTCGCTTATTCGTTAGGAACGCACTGAAGCTCGAGGGTATAGAGGTGATGCCTAAACAGTTAAAAGCATTGTATAATTACCCGAGAGCATGCGGTAAGTCAAAATGGAGATACAAAATTGCTTTTTATTTGATGAATGCAGCCTTGCGACCGCAGATATACTTTAGACGTTTATCTTTATGCTTTACGTTTTGCGTGGATTTTCTTTCAAGATGCCGGCTCAGTCTACTGCAGTTTTACTGCACCGGTGTATTTGAAAGGTATTAAAAGTAATAAATATACGCAGTATCCAATGAGAATTTGAAACGTTTCGCACTCTTGTGGTGTCTATCATGTGTGTGACAACGGTCGTTCTAGGGTCCACAGTTTCGGATGCTTTAAAATCCCAAGAGCTTTGAAGAGTTACATTTTTCGGTAAAAACTACTGAAAGGTTATTAGGAAAATTAAAAACGAAGATTGCAGTTTAGGTTGGGTGCCAGAGTGATGGGGCTGGGGCATCAGTTTAAAGAAGGATGTGGTGTTCTGTATCCTGTCACCTATCGCGGCTATCACAAAAAATGGCATTTCTGCTATCATTACACCTCAAGGACATTTCTGTAGCGGCATGAGAAATGCCTTTCAATGCTGTTCTCATTAACGTGCGATTGGTTCAATATATTTCTATGTGTTGCTATTTTTTAAGGGCGGTTTCTTTTCAAATATTTTAACGTCACGGCACTACGAGCATACAATACCATTCTTATGATTCGATTGACTCTTCAGTGGAAGAAAATTGTTTACAGAGATATTCTGAAAGCGCCTCCCCCCCCCCTCCCCCCCAGCGCCTCCCAAGAAAAAATGCAAAAAAATACAGCAGAACGAGTAAAGCAGTTTTTCTTTGCTTCGTTAAACATTCGTTTCCAACGGTGAAGTCTCAACACACTCATTTTATTGATAACGTGAATTTGAAAATTTAGAAATTGTAATTATATTGTACGCCCAGGTCTATCTAAAGTTCTATCTGTGCTAGAAGAAAATGTATGGAAATACGAATCGGGGCCTTAAGACATGTGGTCTGACAAGTGAGTAAGAGTTTTAATTGTAGAAAAGGATTAAAATGCAAGTGATATTCAATAGCAATCAGAAATGCTCAGTTCTACTCAAGTAAGGCAAACTCATAACATTCTCACCTGTTTTTCAGCAAGTTATAGCGATGCTTCTTGTCGATAGATAAGAGGCTGCTTTATATGGCTACACGACGGCCACTATGGCTGCCACGCTCTCTATCTCCTGCTGCTTTCTCGGTCCGTTGTAACTCGGCACGTGTCAGTGCGTCATGCGCAAACTCTTACGTGTGCGATCTCACGTAGCGGTCTCACCCGTGCAGAGGAGGTTGCGCTTAGGAGGATCCGGGTCGGTGTTGCCCTTACACCAGCTGTAACTAGGACGTGGTCATACTTCAAACACTCATATCCTCGCCCAGGATGCCCGATCTGTAACAACGAAGATGTCGAGGCCGACATCCACCACTTGCTGTGGGACTGGCCAGCACTCAAGCCAACATGAATCCGGCACCTGAGCATAGCTGGCCTTTCAGCAACCAATCCTGCCTCAGACGTCACTTGGACGCAGGGACCTCATCATCGCTCACTTCTGGACTTCATAAAATCAGCCAACCTTTTTCCATTCATTTAATCATTTATTAATCCTTCATCTCATACCCTACTGATGCCCTGAGGCAATAAATATCGACTAAAAAAAATCTCTTACTACGAAACTGCAAAACAATAAATCCCCAAGCGATGTTTTAGACGGTCTGCAAGTGAAGGGCGGTAACTATATTGGCGACTGCTCATATCCTTGCAATAAAAATTCCAACAAGGTTCCGCACGTGGCTTTGAGCCAAGGTTCATAGAATTCATACAGACTGTGAAGCTCCCAAACACACTAACATTTTCTTTGTTTGCTGGGCGCGATTTTACAGCACATGCACCGTGTGTAACACAGCGATCCGAGATATCTTCCTACCAGCTGTAGTATTGTCATTTGCTTTCACATCGTGCCGGCAAGTGTGTAGACCTGTTACGGCTCGGACATGCAGTTACTGAGCTTGTTTTTCCCTCGTGAATGCTGGCTATTTCGATAGAGCTGGTACATTTATAATTTTTTGATGAAACTCCTAACAAACAAGAAAGTGGGGTAGAGAAGCTGCGCTCAAGCAGCACACGAGACGAGCCCTGTACAACTGCTGTTTTGCGCTGAGCGGTAGCACTATTAAACCGGCAACAGGAGATAACCCATGTCAAACCACGCCTTTTCTTAGAGCGGTTGTAATTGGAATGTTTAACATCTTGTACACTGAAGTGCGGCCTTTTACAGCGTCTCTCAATGTGCTGTTTGCCTAATGTGCTGTTCAATGCGTATCTGATCAAAAGATTTTTTTGGGCCTGATATACATTAAAAGCCCCATTATCGGATGTAAGCGGACATGAACAATTTTTGTGGGCGTGTACTCAGATGTTCCTGTTAAATGAAACAATTATTAACACGAGTGGCTAAATTAAATGCTTAGGAAATATTTTGTGTTTTCACGGTAATGTTGTTACGAGGCGGCAAGCCGGTGAAGAAAGGAGACAGACCATGGCCGATGGCGATGGTAGATGACGTTTAATGAATGATGGCGGACCTAGCACGAGTGCGCCTGCCCACGCCAGTGCCCGCTTCTTGTTCCTCGCCTGTAACAGTATGTAAGAAACAAATATACCGCACTGTGTGTATAGTAACTTTAGCGAAAAATTACCCAATATGCAAAGAACAAGGTAGCATTGTTAATCGAAATTTTGTTAACATTTCTGAAATGCAGGCAGAGGTTGGCGACGGACACAGGTTTCAAGGACAGTGGTTCAAATGAGGGGGCGCCACACTGTCAGGTACTACGCACAGAAGGGCTTGGATGGGTTCCTTCTTTTTATATGATTAGGTTTGAACAGTGTTACCTTCAAATTTTTCACAGATGTAAAAATGTTTGGAGAGACAAAGTACCGCGAGCCAGTCGGACGTTATGAATCATGCGCAAATAGGAGAAAAAGTGTGCATAGCGGCTGACTAATCTTCTCAGAATTTATGCCCAGCATGCACTGACGAGTGAAATCAAGAAGTGAGCTATCAGACTACAGACAACTCGCTCTATATTGAAGCGACATAGCACACATATTTACTTGTTAATGTAGGTACTCAAGGTTACTATTGCTTGCTATGATAGTATATTTATTAGCTTAATACGTGCTTTGACATTGAAGATATCGGGCCGAAGATATATGCGAATTCAGCCCACATATTAGACGCAGAAGGATCGAGACGGCTGTCTTGTATAGACTGGTCGGTCACATTAAAGATCAGGCGACATTCACGAACGAAAAAGAAGGTTAGAACTTAATTTGCCAAACCTTCATTCAGAAAAAAGTGAGGTAATGCATTCAGTTTCGTGAGCAATGCCATGAATAGTTGTAGTTGTGGTGTTCCACGTCGAAAACTTGGTGTTAGTGTCCGCCTGCCATCCAAGTGCAATGCAGTATGGTACATCAAATATCAGGGGAGCATTCATAGAATGTTTTTTTTTTTTTTCAGAAAGCGAGCGTATTACTCAGTAGAACAACGAATAAAATGTTATTCAAATATTTTATACGCGAACTTTCCTGCTGCACTTTTCGAGCATGAAAATACACTCGTTCCTCTGTGCTACACACGCTGTATGCATCCTAAAATAATCATGTGTGATAGCTCCAGACAGTATAGGGGTGAGCAGCCTTGTCTGAAGTGCCGCAACGCTTTTGCTGTGAATCACGTCAGCCTCTGTAACGTTGGCTGCTGGGTTCAAAATAGCTTTCGACTGGGCATACTCCGCAAAGTAGACGGGCGCTTGTCCTGCTTTGCTGTCCCATTGTCGGTACCATTTCATGGTTGCGCCAATAGCCACATCAGGCACTGTCGCGAAAGAAGGCATATTTGATTTTCCAGTCCCGGACTGCATGCTGACGGCCTCTGGTTTCCGCTCTGACAGGAAACATACGCAGCGTCATGGATACAAAACCTGACTGAAATAATCATTCGTTTTTTTTTTAACAGAGTATGAAATGCCTGAATGCAAAGCCGTTGACAGAAGTCGGCTTTGCGAGGTTTGCTTGCAGCTGCTGCTGACGAGGAAGCTTGCCCAATGCCAAATTTGGCCATCACGATGCACTGGAGCCGGGTGTAAAAAGCAAAAGAAAACGTTTACAAAACATCTACAACAAGCGTTAGCTGCTTTAGCATGCGAGGGATTCCCACGCGATGTTTTCAGGCTTGCGCGCTGAAAAATTGAAAAATCGTTAAGCAAGAAAACGACTTTTGGACAACATGAAAACAATCCATGCTCACGCCTTTCAACGTTCCTCTGTGTAGTGAATTTCAACAAAAGAAAGCTAAAGTGAAATATCGAAAAACCCTCACTTGCTGAGAAGTACGTAGCTCATGTCAAGTTTATACTCGATTTCATCTGCACGAACACAAAAAGTACTTAATGCACACGTAGGTTAACTCAACATGGCTGCCAGCATGGCGCTTTACTTTCCGGTCATCTGCTACCTGGTATCTGCCGGCGCAAAAAAATTCGTGGCAGGCACATAATGTGTGCTGACAGCTAGACGCGATAACAAGCACCTAGCAGGCGGGACTCTCAGGACTCGCGTAAGCACGTGGTTCGAAAAGGAAATAGAATATGCTCAGTGATTCTCATCACGGCAGCCTGCACAGCGTTGTGTCGCGAGTGAATTCAGTACACCGTGCAAGGTAGCACAAGGAATGGAATTCACTGTCGTGTTTTAAAACACGCGCTTTGCATTTTAGCCTTAGTGTACATCCGGAGCGCAGGGTTGACGAGTCTGCGCTCCCTGTTCAGGAGCGACGAACGGTGCGTTCACAGCACGTCCAGACGCGCGAAACTGGCTTCTTGGGCGATTGAGCGCCCTTTATCGCCTGCAATGATTTAAAAAGTGGAAAGCGCACTCACAGATAAAATTTTCGTTTCCTGATATTATAATCAGTTTCAACGTAGAGTTTCCAAAAATCGGCAGGATAAATTTGTGTTGCGAAGAGCAGCCACAAGTTCGCGATTGCATTGCATCCCCATTAGCTCGCGTGCTGTCTGCCTATTGCTTCTGCCTGCATTATCGACCTACCTCGTGGTCGGCAGATGAGCAGATGACAATAAATATGGGTCGAGACGGCGGTTGCACGATAGCGGTCTGGAACCAAATACCACCAACATCAGGGAGGGAGAAGAACTGCAGGGCTGACACTATTTATGGGGACAACAATAACAAACTAAAAAAATTGTTATATCACTTGTTCTAGCTAAATGCAACCAAGCTTTAAAAATAACGCGTCTTCTAACCTGATGAAATGATCTAAAGGCTGCTTAGAGTCCCGTGACCTTGCTTGCAGTACATTTTGCGTTATCGAATGTTATTATTAGTAATCACAAATGATCTAATCTTTTAGTTATAGGAATCAGGAAGGAAGCGTCATTTGAATAGTCGTTGATGTTCATAAAAAGCGCCCAGCTGCAATTTTTTTATGAAGAGGCCATTCACTCAGATTTATGTTATTACTTTCAAAGGAAAGAATAAGGTAACCAGCTTATGGTTCATATTCAGTGGAGATCTTGGCAGAGCTCCATGCAGATGTGGAATATGCTCTCTGAGGCATAGCTTGACGCACTGAATTGGCAGTGTCGCAATGCCGTGGGCTGGACACCAATTAAATTACACCAATGACTATTTTAGGGTGATACACTAATACATATTCTTAGATCATAATAAAGGCTTGACCATATCGGCGCCTTGTAGTCGCAGTCATTCGGTTTCAGTTACTTTTGATTCCAAGGGATGGCATGACCCTCTCTAGCAGCCCCAGTTTTTTTTAACAACCAAAAACTATACACTCATGTTTTTTTTTTTTTCGGAAAATGGGGCGATTAACGTTCTGACGTTGACATTACTTACGTTTGCGTCCTCTGAGAGCCACCGTCAACATCTTTTATGCTGTCCATTTTGACCAGGGCCATTTCATTTACCAGCTAAATACCTGCCTCGACCGGCCGCAGTATACGCTCGTCCTCCTGGGACTTCTCCGTAAGCAGTTGCTCATTCTGTGTCAGCGTCTTCAAGTAAATGGCTACTTGTCACCATGTTTTGTTTTCGCCGGCTACACGTATGCTCTTTTATTTTGCTGCTCAAGCAGTATCGCATTCGGAACTTTTCTAGCTGCCACCCACGGTTAGAGATTGGCGGCGTCAATAGAGCATGACGTAAAGTTGTGTCGGAAAAAATTATTACGCCAATAAGTTAATTAGGTGATTAATTAGAGGAAAAAAATAAAAGTAAAGGCCAAAATGGTCTCATTACCCAATGGCTTGGCGCCACAATTGAATGTATGAAATATTAAAATAGTTTATTAAGTCACTCAATTAGAGTGACGTCAAGATGTATCAAATTAAATCAGTCAATTAATGTGACGTCAAGGATGTGACATCACGCAACCGAAAGTAGAACTGAAAAAGTGCATAGGATGGGATTGGCGCGCAATTTGAAAGTACCAAAGACTAAAATGGGTAAACCAGAAGTGAATTAATGTGACGTAGAGAATGTGACGTCACGCAGCCGGAAGTAGAGCCGAAAAAGGACAGGAAGGGATTGGAACCCAATTTAAAAGTACTAAATACTAAAATGGGTAAACAAGACGTGAATTAATGTGACGTAGAGGATGTGACGCCACGCAACCAGAAGTAGAGCCAAAATAGGTCATAGGAAGGGATTGGCACGCAATTTGAAAGTACCACAGACTAAAATTGGTAAACAAGAAGTGAATTAAGCAACCAACAGCCTCATCCGTGCTTTCGCACTATTCCAATGCAGATTCTGCAGTGCTCTTTAATTTTTTTAAGGGCGTGTATGTGAGCTAGGGTCCCCAAAAGGAGCCGCGGGCGTGAAATAGCCAGGTATCCAAACGGCAAATCGCAAGGACAGCAGTAAGGGAATGAACAGAATGGGGAGTGAGCCTGATCACGCAAGCTTTTGTTAAGTCTGCGGTGCCAGTCAGCCAGCGCATGCTTTAGCCCTGATCTCCATTTAATATATATATGCCCGAAATTACTATTACATACTCACAGGTGACTAGCACCATACGGCAAGAGAAGTACGCTCAGTTTGTTGAAAGCGCTGCGTAAGAGTACGATTTCGAGGTTAGCAAGCCGCGCTTTATTATGCAATACATGAAAAGAGAACCACGAATCATTGACCATGTCTTCATCTGTATTCGGCATTTCACTTTAATAATGCAGTTTGTACAACACGACAGGATCAACATTAGACACGTGGGACACAAGTTGCCGTATTGAAGTCACACCGCAAGCCTTCTCCGCATCGTGCTTTAGGCGGTACTCCCTTGAGAAGCTGTTGAAAGCAGGATTCGTTTACACCTGGAAATAAAAGAAGGCACAAGTGAGGAAGAGGATGGGCACAACACTGAGTATCCGACCCAGCCTTATGTAAAGGTATATCGCACGAGATTCATCGAGTGAGAAAATAGTGACACCCTCCCAATACCCCTTTCCTGACCAACTGCAGCAGGGATCAAAGCTGCTCGAGTACAGGGAAAAGCGAATGGGGTAATTAAGGAGATAGGTGGGGAGGTATTGTACGACGCAAATATAGCTTAGCAGGTGGGTGAGCGGCTTATATATGCATTAAAATATATACCAACGGCACTGACATTCACTGACACAACTGAAAGAATAGAACTATTAGGGTCTTCTATTAACCACTGTCAGATATTAATGCGATCATGGAGGTATTTCATTAGAAGATAGAAGAAAACGACATGCAGAGGTGGTATTTGCCGATGATTGTTCGAAGCTGTGTGATATAGTTCAATGCGCGCCAAGAAAGAACTTGCTGTACAAAGGTTGTGAAGATGGGTTACGGCCTATGCTCATGGTTTATGGGTTATTTCAAACCTTTCCGCCCCTTGTCTTTAATAGAAGCACACAGTCGGAGTTAACACGGTGGTTCCCGATTCAGCCGCCGGTATGGTTCCTGTCTGCAGTGACGTCAGACGCACCAATAACCTCACTTTGAGACTTTTCAGGTAGGTGATGCATCAGTAAGTGTGCCTCGAAATTAAATGCAGGCTACCTCAATGACAGGATAAAACAAACAGACGTGGGAAAGACAAATTTCATAAGGCAAATGATGCCAGCACACGCACTCTTTTTCTTGCGCCCCGGTGGCGTGTTTGCTGCACACGCATCGATAGAAAGCAAAAGTTATGGAAAAAGAACAATCGCGCTGTGTATTCGGATCGCAATAAGAAGGACTTAAATCTATGCGTACAAGCAACAAATATAAAATCATTGATTGTCACTTCAACTCAGTGCAAAAAGTACGAAGCTTCTCTAAGCCGCTTATTATAGTGATGATAACGATAGTTCATTTGAATTCTTCACTCTTCATGGAAGGTAAAGACGCATACACAACTAAATACAAGTTGTAGAATGGCAGGTATCATTTATCGCCGTACTTTATAGGTACAAATGTCTAATAGGCTTTCCGGCATACCCATACGTGGAACGTGTAAGTTACAGCTCACAGTTCACTTAACGCATGTGCAGCTCCACGGAAATACTTGAAAGAGCGTCTATACATAAACTGTAGTGAAATATTGAAAGCTTCGACATCCTGTAATGAAATTTTACAGTGGCACCATGGCACTGACCTTAACGAAAGAAAAAATGAGCTTTAGCGGGGCATGCATTGCAGTCGCGAGGATATCCAAGCAAAATCTCAGGCCCTGACCGTCCGTGTAGCACATGTCGACACAAAGTGGCATATGTACTAGCTCCCATCATAAAATAGAACACGTGTAGCACTCAGGGAAAAGATCATGCTTCTCCATGCTTCGCTTCGGCCTAAATTCCTATTCAACACGTTAAATGAAATAAAGCCTTCGGCATTAGCAAACCATCATTTGAATTGAGTCAGTGCGATCCCCCTGAAGAGCAGTAAAAATGCAGCAAAGGAATAATTCAAAGGCTTCGACCTGAACCTAACCAGGTGGATTCACAATAGCATGTTATTTTTTCTTTTATACAATAAATTTATTTGAATATTCTAATGCATTACTTTTTAGCAACATTATAGAGTTTGAGAGTGACCGCCTATGCCTAATTTGGCCTTGGTTACTAAATCAAGCTTGTTGAATGACCCTTTATCTGATTTCATGCGGAGCCTCACTTTGTGTGCTGTGATGGGAATGATTTCGTAGAGCTCTCGAGCGGCGCGAAGTCTTAAAGTAGCCCCTATGCTAGGAGTAAGGCTCGCGGGCGTCCTATTCCTATTCGGCGGCTCATAGGTGAATCTAATAGCTGTCGCACAACTTCACTTTGGTTTTTCTCTTATCGTTACGTATTATCCTGTGGAAGATAGGGTACTGATTATTATCTAGGGCATGACTAGCCACTCGCTGCGTTCCTCACAATATCCGGCAGAGAAAATTGCCAGCAGGAACCACGTTTTGCTATTATAGGCTGCACGTGTGCTCTGACGCTGCGAACAGTAGGTGAGCAAGATAGCAGATGCTGCTGGACGAGAGGCGGTTTCCTCTTCAAAATACCAGGTTGCGCATGAACAACCCATCACTCTGTTCAGAATGCTTTGGCGGATGTAGCTCTTGCGGTGAACTACGTCCACAGGCTACGCCTTAGCCAACAGTAAAGGGAACTGCTATTCATCACTCACCGAGCTGTTTGATGCAGGCAGGACAGCATCCACAGAAGGTGGCGCTTGGTGTGACGACGCCGTCACAGTTTGCTTCGTCGACAGGCTGGCAGAATTGAGTTTCGCAGAAATTTTCGGGGCACGCGATGCAGGTGACGTCTGCGACGAGTGCTACGAGCAGCACTGTAGCTGCAGCAAGTATATTCCATGGTGTCATCTTCGTCACTTCCTGTGGAAAGGAATGTGGGGTTGTGCATAATAAAAATTCCGTCTTCGCGATTAAGCAAATTAGGTGCTGCAAATGCCGGAAAAGCTTGCTACAGCACGGCGATGGCGGGATTAAGAATAATAAATGGAAGTTAACAATTCATTACATGCAGCGCTACCATTTCGCTTGTTTTCGTGTACTTATATATTATATGAAAATTTACTCAGCAATCCAATGGGCCATTGTTAGGGTCTATTAATATCTACATCTAAATATTGTCACGTACAAGGTGATTGAGGATATCAAGAATATCAAGAATATCAAGGGGTTAGCTCCGATACAACAGCGGTGAGCAGCACAGACGCAAAACCCACAAGCGACACTTCGTCGTCCTTCACTCAGTCATGCGCCACCTGGCAACGCTAGGTGGCATTACCCCCCTTCCGAAAAAAAAAAGGAAAAAAAAAAAAGTGGAGACTGAAGACGGCCGGTGAGAACGGTGTGCAAAGTAAGAGAGTGGTCACAGGAGGTGGCCGTGCCCTATCGTTGGTAGTACGGCTTCAGCCGCACAATGTGCACAATGTCCGAGCTGGGCTTTCGACGTTTTGAAAGTGCGGCGCCGTCTGGAATAACTTCATAACTGACATCACTCACACGACGCAACACTTTGTACGGCCTGAAGTAGCGGGAAAGGAGTTTCTCTGACAAGCCTGGACGGCGAACTGGTGTCCACACCCAGACTTGGTCCCCAGGTTTGTAGTGAACCTGGCGGTGCCGGAGGTTGTAGCGGTGCGCGTCAGAGGTCTGCTGCCGCCCGATGTGCACACGGGCAAGCTGGCGGGCTTCCTCAGCGCGGACGGCATACTGCTGGGCACCTGGCGGAAGCTGGTCATCATCTGGGTACGGAAGCATGGAATCGAGCATGCTCTGAACTTCACGCCCGTACACAAGTCGAAATGGTGTGAAGCGCGTTGTTTCCTGTTGGGCTGTATTATACGCAAATGTGACGTACGGCAGCACCTCGTCCCAGGTCTTGTGCTGCACATCGACGTACATTGACAACATGTCCGCAATCGTCTTATTTAACCTTTCGGTGAGACCATTGCTCTGCGGATGGTAGGCTGTGGTCTTGCGATGCGTCGTGTAACTCAACTCAAATATGTGGTCGATGAGCTGCGAAGTGAAAGCTGTGCCTCTGTCGGTAATGACATACGAAGGGGCGCCATGCCGCAAGACTATGTTATGCATGAAAAACTCGGCTACTTCAGAAGCTGTGGCATGAGGGATTGCCTTTGTCTCTGCGTATCGGGTCAGGTAGTCAGTAGCGACTACTATCCATTTGTTTCCCGCCTGCGACAAAGGGAAAGGGCCAAGGAGGTCCATGCCGATTTGGTCGAACGGAATACGTGGTGCTCTAACGGGCTTGAGAAATCCGGCAGGCTTCAGAGGCGGTGTTTTACGGCGCTGGCATTCGCGACAGCTTCTTACATAGCGTTTCACAGTTGCGGAGAGTCCTGGCCAGTAATACATGTTGCGGACGCGAGCAAGCGTCCGTGAGTAACCCAAATGACCAGACGTCGGTTCGTCGTGGCAAGCAAGTAGAATATCCGCACGGAGCTCGCATGGTACTACCAGAAGGTAAGCTCTTTCTTGGCCTTGGGAGTTTCTTTTATACAAGACGCCTTGCTGCATACAGAATGAACCAATGTGCCGAGATAGGCGTCGAGGGAGCAGCGTATCACGCCCTTCGAGATAATCGATGAATGGAAGGATGTCTGGATCAGCTCTTTGTCGATCCCTGAGCTCAGATGCGCTGAGAGCTCCTAGAAAGCCGTTGTCGCCATCGGCTGCAGCATCGTCAGTGTCAACGGGGGCTCGTGACAGCGCGTCAGCGTCTTCGTGTTTGCGGCCTGACTTATAAACAATAGTTATGTCAAATTCCTGAAGTCGTAAACTCCAGCGTGCAAGTCGTCCCGATGGATCTCGCAGATTTGCCAGCCAGCACAAACAATGATGGTCCGTGACGACTTTAAATGGTCGGCCGTAAAGATAGGGGCGAAACTTCATAGTGGCCCACACGACCGCCAAGCATTCCTTTTCTGAGGTAGAGTAGTTCGTTTCGGCGCGAGAGAGTGTGCGGCTAGCATAGGCTATTACTCGCTCAATCCCGTCTTGATGCTGAACAAGGACCGCACCAAGACCGATACTACTGGCGTCAGTGTGCACCTCTGTGTCAGCCGCTTCATCGAAGTGCGCCAGAACAGGGGATGTTTGAAGGCGCTCGCGAAGCAAAGAGAAGGCCGTCTGCTGCTCAGAGTTCCACACAAAGGCTGTGTCCTTCCTTGTGAGGCGCGTTAGAGGTTCCGCAATTTGAGAGAAGTCCGCAATGAACCGCCGATAATATGCGCACAGGCCGAGAAAGCGCTGAACAGCCCTCTTGTTAGCTGGAACGGGAAACCGTGTGACGGCAGCAGTCTTTTCGGGATCCGGGCGCACCCCATCGGCGCTCACAACATGGCCAAGGAACTTGAGTTCTGTATACCCGAAGTGGCATTTCTCGGGCTTCAGCGTGAGATCAGCAGAACGGAGCGCTTCCAGTACAGCTCGAAGGCGTTCAAGGTGTTGGTCAAATGTTTCGGAAAAAACAACTACGTCGTCCAAGTACACAAGACAGATCTGCCACTTGAGGCCAGTGAGGACGGTGTCCATCATCCTTTGGAATGTAGCTGGGGCAGAGCACAATCCAAATGGGAGTACTTTGAATTCATATAGGCCATCTGGAGTGACAAATGCGGTTTTTTCTCGGTCTCTTTCGTCTACTTCGATTTGCCAATAGCCGCTTTTCAAATCAATACATGAAAAATACTTCGCACGTCGCAATCTGTCCAGTGAGTCATCGATGCGCGGCAACGGGTATACATCTTTCTATGTCACATTATTCAATTTCCGATAGTCGACGCAAAATCGAAGAGTGCCATCTTTCTTCTTGACCAGGACTACTGGTGAAGACCACGGGCTTTGTGAAGGCTGCACAACACCATCATCCAACATCTCCTGAACCTGCGTCTGGATCACTTCTCGTTCTTTTGCAGACACACGATAAGGCTGCTGTCGTATAGGGCGAGCGTCTTCATAAGTAATGATGCGATGTTGTGTGATGGGCGTTTGACGAACCTTCGAGGAAGAAGCAAAACAGTGCTTGAAGTCCAGCAACAGTAGCTCTAAGGCCCGCCGCTTCTCCTTCGACAAGTGGCAGTTAATGTCGATGTTGTCAAAAGATGGCTCATTAGTTTCGACTGCCGTGGATGTAAAACAGACCGGATCGTGCGTAACAGGGTCAGCGAAAGCGATAGCAGTTCCCGGAAACAAGTGCCGGTGCTCATTAGAAAAATTTGTGACAAGGAGTGCAGCCCGGCCATTGTGAAGCGACAATAAACTTCGAGCCGCGCAGATGCCTTGAGCAAGCAGGAGTGAATGGTTCGCTTCCGCTACAGCATCGCCGGCACGGAAATCGTCACAGGTAACTTCCACAAGAACACTGCTTCGCGGCGGCAGCAAGACGCTCTCGGCGGAAACGCGAAGTGCGGCATTGCAAGGACTGCTACTATCTCGTTCGGCAGATTGTCTCATCGAAAATGTGACGCGTCTATTTGGCAGGTCGATAACTGCTCCGTATTCTCGCAGAAAGTCAATGCCGAGGATAAGGTCACGGGAACAGTCACTCAAAACGACGCAACTAACGACGAACGTATATGTGTTAATCTGAATACGAGCCGTGCACATCCCCTTTGGGGTAACTATATGACCGCCGGCGGTTCGGAGGTACACACCTGGCCAAGCAGTGAGCACCTTCCTCAAAACAGTCGCCATGCGACCACTCAAAATCGAATAATTCGCACCGGTGTCCACTAATGCATTGACTGGAGTACGACCGTCTAAAATAACAGGAATGTCCAGAGAAACGCTTTTGGCTTCCCTAGGGAACGGTACCAGCAGCTCGCGGTCGGATCGAAGCGGCGACGACGGGAGGTCTTCAACGCAGCGACTATCAGCGGCCTCGCCCCCGAAGGTCGCTGTTTTCAGTTTTCCCGACCAGGGCTAGACGAGCGGCCTTGCCCCTCTCGCGAGGAACCTTGGGTGGACGTCAATGAGCGCCTTGGTGAAGGGGAGCGGGACTGACGCTGCGAACGAGATGAACGCTGTTCCGCCAGATACTCTTCAATAACTCGGGGTCGTTGACCAAACCGGGGAGGAGGCGCGTCGATGCGGAAGCCGTGAAGACCGAGGCGTCGATAAGGACAATCCCGGTAAAGATGGCCTGGTTCACCGCAGTGGAAGCAGAGTGGACGGCGGTCAGGCGTGCGCCAAATGTCGGCTTTGCGTCGGGGCAGGGGACGTTCGTCGAAGTACTGCACTGGTTGCACTGAGGGCAGCGGAACTGTAGGCGGCGCGGGAATGGGTGGTGGTGAAGGGGGAGCCTGACTCTGCAGAACTTCCGCATATGTGGGACGGTTTTCGGTCCCCGACAGCAATGGTGGGCTCGTAACTATAGGCGAAAGAGGGCTCTTGAGCGCCTGTCGTACCTCCTCTTGCACTATAGCAGAAGTGGAAGCTGGCGATTGCTGCATGGGGTTCCAGAACTTTCTCAGTTCTTCGCGCACGACACTGCGAATTAGTTCACGCAAAGCATCAGGATGCCGCTCGGAGGATGCAAATGACTCCGCAGTTGTGCCAGTATGGAGAGGTCGGTTATAAGCCGCGGCACGTTGTTAGAGCACCCTTTCCATTGTGGCGGCCTCCGCAAGGAATCCATTTACAGTCGATGGTGGGTTGCGCACAAGGCCTGCGAACAGTTGCTCTTTCAAACCCTGCATCAGGTGCCTGACCTTTTTGTCCTCGGACATGGCGGGATCCGCTCGCCTGAAAAGGCGCATCATGTCCTCGACGTACGCTTGGACACTCTCATTGGGCATCTGGATGCGGGAGTGAATGGCACGTTCTGCATGTTCGCGACGATCCGCGCTAGTGTAGGCCTCGAGCAGTTGACGACGGAATTCCCGCCACGATGTTAACATTTGCTCTCGGTTCTCGAACCAGATCCGGGCGCCATCCTCAAGGCTGAAGTAGACGTTCCTTAGTTTGGCAGTATCGTCCCACTGGTTAAAAGCAGCGACACGCTCAAACTGAAGGAACCAGTCCTCCACATCCTCAAAGAGGTCACCATGAAAAGACTTCGGTACCCGAGGGGCCTGCAAGGTGTAGTTACAGGCCGGTGCGACGCCCGTTACCTGCTGAGCAGGAGCACTAGATGTCATGGCGGCGGGTGATGGCTGAAACTCCGGAGGCTGTCCCTGGAGCCGTCGACTGCAGCGATGCACGGGGGTGTCTAATGGCACAGGGCTGGCGCGACGTCTTTCAGATGGAGACTCTTGCATAGGTGATCTTACCCCGCACCTCCACCAGAATGTCACGTACAAGGTGATTGAGGATATCAAGAATATCAAGAATATCAAGGGGTTAGCTCCGATACAACAGCGGTGAGCAGCACAGACGCAAAACCCACAAGGGACACTTCGTCGTCCTTCACTCAGTCATGCGCCACCTGGCAACGCTAGGTGGCAATATAATCATGTAAATATATACGTGTAAACGTGTGTACGGATGTAAAAATAGACATGATGTTCATTACGCAGAGAAGATGAATTTGCCTTGCAGATTTTACGGTGCGCTTAGCCCTGTAGTAGATCTCAGCAATTTTTAGCTAAATTCGTCCACTACCTCTGGTGGTTTTTGCTTCGCACTCAAGGCCAGTTACTGGTATTCATTCTCGACTGAAGTAGAAGAGGTCCCCTTGTTCTAGTGCTGATTCACCTGATAGTAATATCATATGGTAGAGCATCTGACCACAGTCGATCTTGAACTACATTTGCCGCGGCGAACTTGACGGCAGGCGGCAGCCTATTGAGTTACGCGCACTTACGCGCGAGAAAACTACATGTTTTATTCTGCCAACAATTTGATACCATACCACTGCACTGTGATATTTCCTTTGCTATATGAGTGGAATTTCGAAATCTAGATATAGTCCAGATTGAGGCAACGAAGTACTCAAACACAAGGCAAATAAAAATTACGAAAATGACAGGGCTGTAAGGAAAATATAACTACGCGCAATTATATTCATGCATGGCACCTACAGAAAAGAAAACTCACCAAGTAGCGACAGCAGCCCAGCCTTCCTTCGGTAAAGTGGACGGTTCCTTTTGAGCGGCTCTAGGAAGGGTGCTGTCGCAATGAACCAAGCGTACGGCTACCTTCCTTCTATAATTTGGCAACTTTCCGAGGCTTGCGCGGCAGCTTTTTTTTTTCAAATTCCGCGAAACGATTTCGCAAGCTTTAGTTGAAATGACAACCAGGCGGAAGCGGCTGAGTTTATATGCTCAATGCAATAAAAAGCTGCGCTAATCAGACACGGACGAAGGAAAGGTAGGACGCACACAAACGCAGACTGACAACTTTATTTCGTGAAGAAAACCAAGGCATATATACGCGATCTCCGCTACTATCCAATCACAAAAAAAAAAAAAAAAATGAACTATGAACCAACTAGCCCGACAAATTTTACTCAAGCATCTTTATATGCTGTACCTTTACTTTCCCGTTCTAGTATAGTAAGATCTCTGGGGAAAAATAGTCGCTTACACGTGCCCTTTCGCGATAACCTATGCGTTTAATAAGCAGCAGCGTCAGGCTCAAGGTGACCGCTTGCTGTGCCTGTTCATTAAGCGATTGGCCTCGAGATCGACCAGAGTCGCCACCTCGCGGCTCAGCGGCGAAACCTACTCAGTGTGGATGCATTTTCGCGTCGCGTGCCAGCCCGCAGTGATTTACGCGCGCGCATGCGGCGTGTACAGGAGTGTTTTTGTTTGTTTCGCAGTTCCTGTGAGCTTTTGCTTACCTATATGCCTCTTGCAAAATAAATATGAACAGTCTATAAGCCCACGCTTCATTAAAAAAATATACTTGTCCGTATCGAGCATGTCATGCTTGGATAAGGACATCATCCATCGCGGTCTTCGGCACTTGAGATCCTTTGATATGCAATGTCTCAAACGAAGTGGTACTGTCGTTACCGCCGTGTCAAAGCAAAACAGGTCGCTGCCGTCAATAAAAGTTAATGCAAACGCTCAGAAATCGCATATTCCCGTTTCTGTTTGGAATACCGCAGCTACTAAAGCCTACGCCACCGCAGACTGCAGAATGCAGTTTGAACAGACCACTCTATGCTTAGTATGCCGTCTGTATGCACGATAGAGTTGTGTGAGTACTTTGTTTTTTTTTTTTTTTTTTTTTTTTTTTTTTTTCTTTTAAACTTCTGTCGCGGTGTCTCAATGGTAAGGGTGCTCGATTGCTGATTTCGAGAACGGGGGATTCAATCACAACCGTTTCGAAAGGCGTTCCTGTGCTTTGGGATTTCACTGCACAATAAACAATCCCACGTGGTAAATGTGGTGTTAATAATGAAAAAAAAAACGACACTAAAACCAGCCTCTGCAATCATCCGTCATAGCCGATGCCGCTTTCATGCGTAAACCCGGGCCAATATGCATTTCTTTTCTTTTCTTTTGTTGTTGAAGGCTTCTGTGCATCCGTAAAAGTTTTAGTGAGCACATTTTGCTTTAGAGAAATGCTCGAATGTTTGGGAAACATATTCCCTGCACTTAATTGTTACCCTAAATATTACATAATACACCTAGATCAATGTACTTTACTGGTAGCCTATTATAATCATTATAGTCCCTTTTCGTCCAAGTGCTGTCTTCCGACAAAACTCGTCATTTCTGACAAGGGGAGTAAAACAGCTTCATGCGGGCTTAAATATCAGTGTTTAGTTCGGGAATAAATACATTTTTATAGTCGCATGGTAAGATGACCTCCATTTCTTTCGGAAAAGTTTTATATCCGACATCTGTTTTGGAAGCAACCCTAATATTTTACTTCGCATAAGATTTAGTCACTGCTAAATAATTAGTGATAAAGAAATTTTAAGTCTGTAAAATTGCTTCCCAGAACATGACAGTGCCCATGCACAGTTTAGAACGATGTCTTCGCAGCGAGTAATTCGTAGCTTGCACTTTAACGTTACTGAAAATTAATCGCTGATTATTGTAAATTCTGTCAAGTGTGTAAAAGTTCTCACACGGTGAAATTTATTCGCATTGCAAAACAAAATAATTACACTACTAATTTACCGTTATATAATAACATCACACACATCAGAAATCCCTTATACTTTCATCGATTTCAGGAAATCATTTCCAGTTAGTGGCGCATGTATTAATACACTATCACATTCTATGACAGTGGCCGCAAAAAGCATCTCGGCAAATTCAATCCACTCAGCGCTGTACACGTGAACAATCAGCTTTCCTGTGCGGCGAGGTTTCCTGTATAGTGTCGGCGTGATCTCATTTTTGGGGAATACTTGTGCGTGGTTGTCTGGGCCAGAGTTGATGTGCACTCAGTCTAAAGCAACTCGCCATGCAGTGCGCTGCCAATGCTACATTTAACCTGCTTATATTCGAGTCAAGTACGATATAATGAACCAGGCTTTCTCGATTCAATCTAAATTACTGCAGGTCAGAGCCCGAACCTTGTATCTGCGTGGGCTTGACACTAAATTCGCCGGTTCTCAGTCGCGTGAGACACGCGCAAACTGTTTAGAAGTCGATAAGAAAAACAAATCTGTCACTAGGCAGGCCCAAGCATTAGGCGCGCGAGTGCGGTACAGCGCAAGAAACGTGCAAAGTAAATCTAGAAGACTGGTGGTTGCGTGCTTTGTTTTCCTAAAATCCGCTCTTCTTCTGCTGCATTGGCGAAATCCTTGGATTTTTTTTTCTGCAATATTGCAGAAATACTGCAGAAGACACGTTTTCATCACCCAAGAAACCCGCCGTAAACTCGGAAGCAGACATATGCAGCGTGCGTTTCTGCGAGCGCCGCCGGCTGCCGATCCACACTACCGGAGTGACGGTGGCGCCACCTCTTGGTCGATCTCGCGGTGAATAGCTTACATAGCTTGCTCGATCGAAAAGCCGTCGACGTAGCAGGGTAGTAATAGCCACACCTCCTCCTGGAAATAATCGGAAACTGCCAAAAAATTGTTTCATGGTTAATTGTGGTTACAGTGATTGATAATTGATTGGTTACAAAATGAAATCATTCCAATTAACCGAAAACTGGTGAAATAAACAAATGAAAAATAAATTAAAAAATTTAAAGTAGTGTTTAAAGTGTCAAATGCTCAGAATGAAAAGCCAATGCTTGATTTATTTATTTATAGTATCCCTAAAGACCCTCTTGCCAGGGTATTACAAGCGGGTGGAAGGGGGGGAGGGGATGCATACGAACACATGCAACAGAAATGCAGCAACAACACTTCAACAAATGAAATTCACACAATACACTTGGTACAAAAATATAGCCAAAAAAAAAAAGAAACATTACGATAGTTAATGTTCAATAAGCTATTACGCAGTGATTGGTTGCAAAATATTTTGTAATTATTCTAAGTTTTCTTCAGTAACGACGTGGTGATGGCAGGATATTACAGTATATTATTGTGCGCGGAATGAATTATCCTGCGTAAGGATAAGAGCGGAAAGTTATGCATTTTACTTTGTTATTGTTATCACGGAGCGGGAATTGCGCTGGAGGCGGCAAAAAGAAGTGATCATGGAAGGTGGAATGATGATGAAGTTTTTGAAATAAGGTTAGGCGAAGTTAATTAAGTGACGCTGATATGGTAGTGGTTCCAACTTGGCACTTTGTTTTAAAGGTCCCCAGAAAGGGGTCACCAAGAAGGGTAAACAACGCCATAACACTGATAGTTTTAGAACCACCCATCATTCTCCCGCAAAAATTTTTCGATCTAGCTTCTGCAACACCAGAGATATCGGCGATTAAAAATGACCCTTCCAATTTTCTCCCTCAACTCGTACGCCGAAGGGAGCCATAAAAAAACAAAGAATACAAGCAAGTTCAAATCTCCGCCCAGACATACGTCACTTCGACGAACTTCCGGTTGCCGCGCGCTCGCTCGCTGGCGTACTCGCGCCAACCCGTCCTCGCTCGCACACGCCTGAGGAGTCCGCCAGTTCGCGCAGCGACGGTTAGTATAACCGCGAACCCGTGGTTATCCTATGTTACACGGCGGACCAAACCATGGTTGCACCACTAACCGCGGTTACCGCAAACCGAGCTTGACGACCTTGGTTTGCGTCGTTAACCGAGGTTATGACGGCGTCTGTTGACGGAAGCTACTCGTCGGCGCCCGAGTGCGGAAACGTACGAGCGGGTCTGCTTCACAAAGTTATTCATTTGCCCACTGTATCACGTTTAAAGATCGATGTATAGATTATGGTGCCGCCCGACGTCTTCGATTACGGCCGACAGTGCAGCGACTGCGTACTGCAGCCTTGTCGTGCCTGCAGTATCGTTTGAACGGCTTGTTGCTGAGGAGAACGCCAAAAAATACGCGGCCTTAGCTATGAAAGTACACGAGTTTGCAACGCTTGCAGCACGGGATGCCGCGAGCAGGCTGAGGTACGTTACACAATTACCGCGGGGGTGGAACGTGCGAGCGCGGCGAACGCCGGCGCCGTGCGTGACCGTCCCTAGTCGTCGCTAGGCCTATCGTTTCGCTTCGAAGCCGCGGCGGTCGACGCTTTGGAACATGATCAACGCTGTCATAAATCGTCTACTTATGAAACTGCCTTAAAGTGATTCCTATCCTGCCATAGTAAAATAATTATAGGATTAACTCTGCCGACGCATTAATTGCAGAGCTAGTACGAGCAGATCGGATCAGCCGAAATGCACCAGCTTGAGCAGAAACTAGCTTGTATCACGGCTATCGCTCTTACCAGCAATTTGCTGCTGGTCAGCGATCCTCACGAGGGCTTCATACTTGATATTCGGCTCAGTATTCCAGACGCCGACAAATTTTAGCACGCTTTATTTCGGACATCGGTGCTAACGATCCGCCGTGTGGTTCGCGAACGGTATGCGGGAGGAGGGGCCACAGCGGCAATGTTTACGGCGGTCAAGGAGGCGCTGCCATCGTGCGGTGCTTGACCGTGCTGTTGACGCCTCGTCGGACGACACTCCGATACTCCTGAAACCACGTTATATAAATGAGATATTTGTAAATGCAGCTTTGTTCTGCCGATCCCTGCGTCGCTTCGGTTGTTGCACTTAATGGGCAATGGCCACCTAACCGATAAGGGCGGCGAGCTGTAACAGCCCGCACAGAGTTCGAGCAGCGCACGAGCAGACGACTTTCGCAGCTACCGGAAGCGTGTTCGTGACGTCATGGTTGCAGTGACCGCAGCGAATGGCAGCTTCTAGCAAGCCTTGCCAGTCAACCGACCCGTGACGTCACGGGATTAGGAAATAGTTCCATGCGACACCGCCAAGCGACATTTCCTCTGCCCGCGAATTTCAAAAAACGCTGTTTTTAAAAATTAATAATAAATCGATGGCTTTGTTCCAAGGAGTTATACTTTGCGTTAATGCTCAAAAGGATGTGTTCTACACACTGAACACGTTTATCAGTGGTTTCTTGGGGGCCGTTTCCGTGGACCTTTAATGCTGGGACACTGCTAAAACGTGAGTAAGAAAAAAAGATGAAACGAACAGCAAAGTTTTGCAGAGATTCATTGTTTTTATGAGGTATGCTTGCTCAGGATGATAATAGTTTAAACAATTTTGAATATGTAATTGATCAATTTTGTGAAAGGGTTAAAAAGAAAAATTGCGTTGAAAGGTATCCAGCTGCTGAATATGGAAAGCCAGTGCTTGCATATATGCTAAGTATGGGCGGATAATAATAAAGAAATTGTGAAGATTTTTCATGTCTGTGAAACGCTACGTGTCATACCCATTATGAAGTTTGAGTGTCCCCCTAATTTTTATTGTTATCTTCTTCATGTACAATTTCTGGAACATGTAGACGAGCTTTAATAAGTGCGTTATCTTACTAGAAGAAAGAAAGTTATGCATGTAATATTCAACGCCCCGCGTCCCCGTCGCTTGGTTTCCCACCAGACTATTATAAGACTGATAAGCAGAGGCTTCACGCAACGTCTCTGTATGCTCTAACATCAGTGCAGCCACTATTATCTCCCAAACGCAGTCTATACCACCAAATTTTGCATGAACTTATTTACGTTGATATTAAATTCGAGGCACGCAGAGAAGCTTTGGTTGCACTGTAGAAAGTCCACAATGATATATTTTTTACAACCAATCTACTTCGTAAATTGTTTCGCATAAAATAAATGACACCATTGGTACACTGTAAGGTTGCAGCTGCTTCTAACCAATTTTAGTCCAGCTGTCAATGCAATCTTTATTGGCGGATGCGATGAGGCCACGATTTTCTTCGCCAGACTTGAATTTGCCCCTGGTGGTCACGCAGTAAATAATGCCAATTATTCCATTCTGGTTCAGGCAATTCAATTTCATTTCTCACTGCCATTAAACTGGAAGAAAGATTTGATTTGCAATGACGGCAAAGTGCCAAGACCT
Organism: Amblyomma maculatum; assembly: GCF_055883805.1. Taxonomy (NCBI): domain Eukaryota; kingdom Metazoa; phylum Arthropoda; class Arachnida; order Ixodida; family Ixodidae; genus Amblyomma; species Amblyomma maculatum. The sequence goes on along the minus strand of NC_139349.1, from coordinate 72,622,521 downwards.
GTGCGCTGTATAACTGCCAACGACCAGTTCCTCTTTATTCGGTACTGACTTGCCCGGCAACTAAATACCGCTGCTGAACTCCTTTATTTATGTTCCTCGCTCCTTGCTCATATTGCCGTGAACTGTTTAAATCTTTCTTTGTTCCTGTCCGACAGCCGCTGGCATGCGGCCTTATTATTGTGATTCTGGCGCGCTTATCAATTCTGTATCCCGTGTTTGTTCATGCTCGTTGTCGCGATACGACGCGTTATTTTCTTTGTCGCGAACGATGCGCTGAGATCTGCCTCGAAGATTCTGATCACTCGCGTATGTTTCTACAATGTTCCAGGTTGTGCTAGTGACAGTTTGCGCCGTTATCTGGATTGCTCTGAGCAGCCTTTAAATTGAGCGTTAACGAGTGCGACGGGCATTCTTCGTTCGACGATCGACGATCGACGAGCATGTTTGTTGCTATCGCCGCCGCCGAGCTGCTTAGTTCTTTTGTGGGCGCAAGACAGCCCAATAAAGAGTTAATTTTCGTACCATCAAGCTTGTGTCTTCTTTTGGTGTCTACGGCCTTGTCACCACTACGTGACAATATCACGAGGCCTTATCGCTTTCTTGCGAATTCATACCAACAAGAGTAATCCAGAATGACTGCAGTCACGCTTAAGGGATTCCATGATGTTTCAGATAATTATAGGTGCTTTGTGCACATCGTATCGAAAGGACGTCTTCGCCTTTGGACTTAGTGCTACCAAAAATAACTATTGGAATATGTCGAAGTCTGCATATGTCTCATTAGCACAAACGACGGCGTCGTCCGGCGACCGTCCATGGAAAGAAATCTTGAAAATGATAAAGACGTAATGTGGCATAATCAAACCGAAGATCGCTCAGAAATGTTTGCCTAACTCTAAGGATTTCTTTGTTCTTCTGACGTCACAGAAAAAAAAATATTTGATGCAATGCAATACATTAAAGGGGGCTCCTGTAACCAAAGCAGAGTAATTGAGCAAAATGCAAAATATTCGCGCTTCAGATAGGTTGGCAATCGATCCTGGGCCTTCGTAATATGTGACGAGCATGGTAACCGCGGGTCACTGAAGCTTTTTTTAAACACAGTATTTATTATTCGGCTCAAACTGAGTACGCGTGAACTTAGGGATTGTGCGCTGCAGACAGCAGTTGTGACTGTCAGTGGTAAGAAAAAAAAAAAACCCAGGCGGAAATAGCAAAACAAAATCGCGATGAGAGTCATATTTTCTTCACAGCGTGTAATCAGTCAAACATGACCTGTGTAGCTTTTTTTCTGATCTTTGATAACTGGCAAGTGCACCAATTGCTGCTATCGCCGCCATTGAGATGTGTTAGGGTCTGCAGGCAGAGAATCACTGGGTAACCAATTTTTAACCAATTTTAATCGCAAATATTTCGGTGTATTGCCGCCTGCCGGAATGCTTCCCCCGTCACATAACAATAATTTTAGCAAGGTAGGATAATACGCGGCTAATATATTTTCGTTTCTAATTAATAGGGCGAGGTGAAGACAGTAAAAAAAAAGAGTATGGACAAGAAGAGTACTGCGATGGATGGTCACTTTATTGTAGGGACAGTATCATCGAGAATTATAAGCCAATACCTCTCCAACGTTTAGTTGGGCGTACGTCAACATTCGCCTTTTGAGAGTGGTACTTAGTTAAACCTAAATGGATGCAATATTATTTAATGTTTGTAATAGGCTGGGCTCTTATGAATTAGGAAAAGTGAGGCCAGCTTACGCGATGCTGCAAGGGGAACAAGCACGACGGTAGCGAAATATTCACAATACTGGCAAGCGGCCGATGAAGAAAAAGTGAAAGCAACGGCTTTGATTTCTGTCATCACGTAAGGGGTCAGTAATTTGTGCTCGGTTTAAAAGCCACTGTAGTTTTTGTGTGTTAGAGAAGCAGTCCTGCTGGGAAGCCGTCGTGCGGGTTTTAACTAAGTGGCGAGACAGAAAATGCAAAACACATGTCCAGGAGTTGATAACCAACTCATAAATTCCACTACCAATGTTCATTTCACAAAATAAAGCAAAACACTCCGCAAAATTACGTTGACAAACACCGTGGACATGTAGTCTACAGTAAGCTTGGAGACCATGACGCAACTCAGTAGCCTGTGTTACTGTGGCAGTGCTGCCGACGTTGAAACGGCGTGAATTGGCTGAAGAACGTCACAATGTTACAGCGGGGTAATTTCAACCACGAGACGAACATCCCAGATTCAACATACCGGCCGTTGATTGTGACCACGGGTAATCTGGTGTATCTGCTTGTAACAGAGTCTCTTCCAATGAACGAAAGACCATTCGTATTCGAGACGAACATCCCAGATTCAACATACCGCCCGTTGATTGTGACCACAGGTAATCTGGTGTATCTGCTTGTAACAGAGTCTCTTCCAATGAACGAAAGACCATTCGTATTTATAAAACGCCTAATTCCATCCAGAATACGTGCTTTTTTTATTGTCTTGATTTAGAAACTTGTCCATGAGAAAGAAAAAAATGGTAGTGACTTAGCTCAGCTATGCTAGAATATATGTTGCGAGAGGTACGGTTTCCTGACTTAGCTTGTTGTGGAGATGTATGTTTAGCAACGAGAGATATATTTTATAGACATTTGTTATTCATTTTGCTTGACAGAACCGAAGACTGCCCGATAATCTGTGAAGTAGCCAGCACTGGTCTCAATTTTGTCTATACAGTATTTCGATTTGGCCGTCTCCAAACGCAGCCTCATACATTGGATTACCCACCGGTGTCAAGACCATTTTGTGCCACTACACGTGTATCCAAACAGATTGCTCCCAAAGTCTGCATCAAATGTCCGGATAGCAGATACACTGTCGGAAACTTTCCTGAAGGTCCTGTTTACAGCCACAGAAAGGCTTTTGAGTTTGTGCAGGAAGACCTGTCTTATGCGAACGCTGAAATATGAGTGTTCGATTAAACACAAAGACCCTTACGTGCCCTGCAGGAGGGGGGTTATTTAAAAATTCCACTTTCATGTGGAAATCACTACGTTGGCTAAATTGACAGATGTTTAAAGATGCGTCTTCTGGAGCACAATAGAAAAGTTGATAGCGTTGCGAGACACGGCAATATGGCTGCGCATTGTAAAAGATGTCATGCGGAACCATCTTGCCATCCCCTGTTTGATAAGACGATCATCTTGCATCGACATCGCAATGAGCTGACAAGCAAGATAATGGAAGCACTGGAAATCACAGGAGATAAATGTGACAGTAAGGTGTCTGTTGCATTATCAAGCAAAGAGCTTGAATTCTTGGCGCAGCACGTGGCTGTTTGATAGCAATTTCGTTTTTCTCCTTCCCTGCTGATCCCGAAGGGTATATATGGTCCTTTTTGCAATGAACACTCTGTTGGAAGTTAGCGCTTGTCCTGTCTGGTCATCGTTCCCATCTTTTGTTTCTGCGCTATGCTTTTTTATTTACGATCCGGGGGATGGAAGTTCGGTTCCCGGTGAATAGTAATAATAATTGGTTCACAGGAAGGGAAAGGCGCAGTATCTGTCACACTTGTGTCTGTGGACACCTGAACCGCGCCGTAAGGGAAGGGAGGAAGATGGGAGTTAAAGTGGAAAGAGAGAAAGAGGAGCCGTAGTGGAGGGCTACGGAGTAATTTCGACCACCTGGGGATCTTTAACGTGCGCTGACATCGTACTTTTTTTTTTCTCACGAGGAGACCGGCTCAGTGGTGTGACGTTATGCAAGATGGCTCGGCGAGCGCGTGGAGTCTGCCAGCTGCGGCGTTTGCTAGGCAACGGCTCTGCTCGTATACAGGCTAGATGGCGAGGAGGTCTTTGCTAGACAGCGGCGCTGAGAGCAGCGCAACCATGGTGGAAACTGGTGCCACGGTAAAATCGCTGCATCGCGGCCAATGTAGCTTTTGATACAAAAAGAGGGTAAGAGGTGCCATACTGGATGGCTTCGGACCACCACGCAAGAGCGGCTTTCGCCACACAGCAGTTTAGTAGTCCGAAGTGCCCCTAGAATTGTTTTGCCAAATTTCTCTGAAATGACCTTTACGGAAATCGTTTATAGCAAGGAAAGGTGCAGTACGTTTATAATTCCTCCATGTAAGCTTGAACCCTGCCACAGAGGTCATTTCCAAGCGTCATTTGACCTTCAGTTCTGCATGCGAGAAGTGGAGCTTTTCTCTAATAGTAATATTATGTGGGCCTCGCCGGGGTGGCGCAGTGGTTACGGCGCTGGACTGCTGTTCCCAAGGGCGGCCGCTTTTCAATGGAGGCGAAAAGCCAGGCGCCCGTGTGCTGTGCGATGTCAGCGCATGTTAAAGAACCCCAGGTAGTCGAAATTTCCGGAGTTCTCCACTACGGCGTGTCTCATAGCCTGAGTCGGTTTGAAGCGTTAAACCCCACAAACCAAACCAGTAATATTATGTGGCGTGCAGAAAAAGAAAGGGTCATTATCTGTCACCCGTTTTCGTATGGACACCTCAACCGCGCGGAAAGTGAAAGGAGGAAGGTGGGAGCGAAAGTGGAATGAGAGAAGGTGCCGTGGAGGGCTTCGGATTAATTTCCACCACCTGGTGATCTTAGCCGTGCGCTGACATCCCACAGCAAACGGACGGCTCTCCTTTCGCTTGCATCGAAGCGCAGCGGCCCTGGTCGGGTTCGAACCCAGGTGCTCTGGCACAGTAGTCGGGCATATTAATCCTTGCACCACCACGGTGGGGCGAGCTTCGCTGCTAAATTACGGCGTGAAACCATCGCTCGGAACTGGCTCGAGCCAGGCGTGCTAATACCTTGATCGCGTTCAGCAGCGCCACTTGCACTTCTTCCATCACCGACACCCTGTCCTTCTACGTTTTCTTCGCTCATCCGTCATATATTCCCTATGCGCAGCCGAAGCCTCTCTGGGGGAGTTATGGCTAGCGACGTGCGACAATTCAGTTTTTGACGAATGGCGATCAGTTGAGTGAATACGGGCAATTTCATATGTGTTGTCCCTAATTCTGGCCATGACCACATAAGGGCTATCATAGTGTGACAATAGCTTTTGATGTAAGCTGCGAGGCCGGACTGGACGCCAAAGCCATACCATGTTGCCCGAAGCGTAGATAACATGCCGGCGGCGGCCATTGTAGGGGTCTTTGAAATGCTCCTGTGATGCAATGTATAGCAAGCGGGCAATCCGACGAGCTTGTTCAGTCAAGGACAGGATCTCGGCGACATTCAAATTTTCTCTGGTAGAAAATGGAGGATTGCTTGAGGGTGCAGCGCGGCGGGCGAGCTTACAAGATCAACGCGCACTAGGACGCATCAAGGTTCAAGATGCGGCGTCCGGGCTTGTCTGTGTCGTCATCGCCAGCAGGCTATAAGAGAAAAAATATTTATAAAAACGAATAAAGTAAAAAAAAATATATTCCCTGTGTATGAAACGCTATCGCTTCATGGCCGCAAGGGCGGAGCTTATAGAATGGACAGTATCTGGTAGTTTCATGAATAGCACTATGGAAAGCGTATATGTAAAGTAGGGCAGAATGGTGTCCCTGTTCTTATGATCCGAGTACACATACATGGCAAGCATGTTGGTCAGTGTCCTGTTGATGCGTTCCGTCAAACCGTTTGTCTGTGTGTGATATGGTGTTGAGTGCCTGTAGGTGACTGTACATAGACGTAGCAGCTCCTCAATGATATTGGCAGTGAATTCGCGGCCTCGGTCACTGATTACTACGCGTGGAGGTCCATCCCGCAAGAGGACAGAGTTGAAAAGGAACAGCGACAGCTGATGGACGTAGCCGATGGTAGAGCTGCTGTTTATCACGATCCCGATATTTGAGAAGAGGTCCGAACAGATCAATTCCAACTTGTCCGAACGGACTGCTGGGAGGCGCCACTGGGTAATGTAAGCCAGGTGGAATGAAGGTCGGATGTTTATGATGCTGATACTGCGTGCAGTTGGCCGGCCACGTATCCTTCTGTGGCGAAACGCATTTTCGGCTAGTAAAACTGCTCTTGAGCTTGACGGAGCGTGCGAGCCGATTTCAGATGTCCAGATGTAGGATCGCCAGGCATCACATATATAAAATATAGGAGCACAGAGACTTTCGAACAACGAGCAGGTATCGTAGGTCCACAGGAGAGTAGTTCTTTTTTTCACAGGAGGCCGTCGCTGATACAGAAACGGCCTTTTAATCCCTGATTCCGTGCGGTGGCAAACAGAAGCTAAAACCTGGGACGATGGTTGAAATGTAATGATCGAAATTGTCACTGTCACACTCTGTTTATGACAGCGGCATTCGCAGAGATTGTCTGCATCGGCGTGTCGGCACCCGCTCTTATATACCACATTGAAGGTATACTCCTGCAGACGGAGGGCGCAGCGTGCAAGGCGGACGCATGGATCTGAAAGATTGACGAGCCAGCACAGGGAGCGATAGTCAGTCACAATCGTGAATAGGCGCACATACAAGTACAACCAGAACCTCTGCACAGCGAATATCACAGCAAGGCATTGTTGTTTGGTGAAGGTGTAGCTGCGCTCTGGCTTGCTGAGGGAACGGCTCACATATGCAATAAAGTGCTCCTAATCCTCTCTGCGCTGAACCATAACAGCGCCGATGCCAATTCCACTAGCATCGGTATGAACTTCTGTTGGCGCGGAGGGGTCGAAATGCCGCAGAACAGGAGGTGAGGTCAGTAGAAAAATTCAGATGGCGGAATGAGGCATCGCACACGGCAGTCCTTTCAAACGAAGCTCCTTTGTGAAGAAGGCACGCCAGCGTGTAGGCTATGTCGGCGAAGTCGTGAATAAAATACCAGAAAGGAAATATAACAACAAAAAAAAAAAAAACTGGGACTGTCCGTGGTGCTTGAAATGACTCCACAGCTGCCGTTTGCTGAGAGTCTGATCTGTCTCCCTCATTATCAACGAGATATCCGAGCACGAACACTTGACGATCGCCAGAGCGGCACTTAGAATTGAGGACTAATCCGGCGTTATGTGAACAGTTTAATACTCGCGCTAAGCGGTCGTTATAAAAATGATGTAATCAAAATAGCATATACATATGTTTCGTATCATGCCGCGCAATACCGTGTTCATAAATGTCTAAAACGTCGCAGGCGCATTGCAAAGTCCAAATGCACCACATTAAATTTAAAAAGTGCACCAGGTGTTAAAAAGGCCGATTTTTTTCATTGTCTGCCTGATGTCCCGGGATATGCCAGTAACCTGATCGAAGATATAAGCAGGAAAAATAACAAGCGCCAGAGAGGCAGTCTATGACGTCGTCAATTCGAGGCAAAGGGTATAACTCCTTTTTGGTGATAGCGTTTAACCCGCGGTAGTGCACGAAAAATTGTCACGTGGCGTGTTTTTTATGGACAAAAATCATAGGAGCTGCCGAAAGACTGGACGACTCCTGAATGGCCTCATGCATCTGCGACTTGCTCGTAGATTACATAGAGCTCTGATGGAGACACATGATAAGGCTTTTGACGAATAGAGTCAGTCGAACTGGTATTGATTGTACTGTGGGTACAAGACTTGAGAATAGAGGGTAGTCCACCGGACTGGGAGAAGTCGAAGACAGCTGAGTACAGCCGCAGAATGTCTGCAAGTGAGCGGCGTTGAACTGTGTTCAGCGTTTTGTTGATCACGCCCCGAATTGTTCGTTGAGCGTTGGACGCTGGGACGGGTTCAGCCGGGACAACCGCGACCGATGCCATTACTGGAGGCGTATCGGGTTCCCATAAAGCAAGTTTAAATCCACTTGGTAAAACGATGGGTTGAGAAGATGAATTAAGTTTCCATAACCGCGCACTACCGTTAACCACATATATCAGGCAATGTGGCACTGTAACATAGCACTTTAAGCAGGTCGACTTCACTGGTTCCACTAGCGCTTCAAACATTTCACCTTTGCCAAAGGCAGAAAACACTGGAACACACACTGCAGACCGCGAGGACACAATAGTATCCTGAGATGCACAAAACACCGTTCTTGCGTCAAACATGCTTTTCATGAGGCTGGGAACATTCATAGGCTCAAAATAAACCCCGCCACTTGTGCGGACTACCGTCGCTCTGGACAGCTCCATCCAAAAAGTCTATTCCTAAAATGACGTCTTGGGTAGAGCTAGGAATAACGACGAATTCCGCTTGATTAACGGCTCCACCCAATTAAACTTCAAGATTACACACTCCCAGAGGACGCAACGGCTCATACTGACGTCAAAAAACGTTGAGGTTTCATCACACTTGAACACCACTCTGCGTCCCAGCAGGTATTTACATCTCATACTAATCACAAACAGTATCAAAGAGAGCTAATGTAGATATGCCATTAATGATCACAGAAATCTTGTTTTTAAGCATTGAGACGGGAGGAAGAATATCAGAACAGACCGAAGTTTCAGCGGCATCTCCTCCATCGGTCGCGCTAGTTGGTTTTCCGGACGAAGTGATGAGGACCGGCGACAAAGTGACGGACACCGCCGCGTGCGAAGCACGGGAGGAGGAGTGACACTCTGGTCCGACGCCGGGGACGAATTACGAAGGGTGGTGTGCCGAAGTTCTATTGGAGAAGACGAGTTCACAGTCATGGTAGATGCACCATGGTAAGCCGGTCGCACCGGGAACATTGGTGGCCCGTATTTGTAAGGCAGACGGCGGCGGCAGAATCTTGCGATATGATCTGGATTCCCGCAGCGGAATCAAACCAGGCCCATGCGTGACGTTCTTCGGAGCGATCGAAGCACCGTGTCTGGTAGCATCCATCAGCACCAAGACCCATTAAAAAGGCATCACGCCGTGCGTTCTGATCGTGAACGGGTGGTGACGCTACTACGATGCTTTTCTATGGTGAACACACGCTTTTCGACGGCCATTTCTCGTGAACTGTGGCCGATTCTGAGAAAAATTCTATTGCCGCGTTGTTTTTGTCTAGGTCCATTATTAAGCGCAGTTTTGTGAATCTGTGGCTTCGTGAAGGCTTAAATAAAAGCGCAGAAGGCGATGAATGTTTCGCGCGGAATTTGAACCTGCTGCACGAATAAGCGGTGGCGCCTTGACAACAAAGCATTAACCATCGGTCGTTTCATTTGTTCTTTAACTTTGCATCTTTGGTTGGTCCATCATTGTGCCCTCTCATCTTTTCGCCCTCTCGACGCGCACTCGTTTGAACCTTAGTTTGCTCCTGATTTTATTTCTTCCCTAAATTAGAGGTCCTCTAACTGGATTCTTCTAGCTCCCACTGAATCCCCCCTCCTCCCTCTTACGTCCTCTATACCATTACTTCACTTAGCTTTTTTTTTCCCTTTCTCTCTTTCTTTTATCCTCAGGGTACAGGGTGCAGTACAGAGGGGAAGAGAATTTCACAACAATGGAAAAAGAACACAAAGTACAATTTATTGAATACAAAACAATAGAGGTAAAATTATGGTCAACAGCTTTCTTGAATCTACATTAGAGATTGATGAACAGTAATGTGATGTGGTGCGCCATATCAGCATATAAATCAATTGATGAACAGAAATAGATTACCAGTGTTGTATAGAACTTTTTGAGCTGGATGGGATGAATGATGCTAGTTAAAAATGCGGGGAAGAAATTCCATTTTTACACGTTCTTAGGAAATATGATTGCGCACATGTCCCCGTATTGGGATGGTGCACTGATACTTTTCATGGTTACGACGATAAGAAATGAAGTGTGGTGGTTGCTGCGCATACGGATCATGCAGAGGGCCTATCTCATCGAAACCGATTTTAGAGCGTAAACGTTTCATTACCTAACTAGTTGGTCACTTTCTCGCCGTCATAGTAGGCCTAAATTCTATGCGCTGACGGCTGGTTACATTAAAAGAGGCGCCGGAGGCCGCAGCGCTCCCGGTGAACTTGGCAGCGTGCCAACCCGCTTCGTCAATTCATGGGTATCTCCAACCCAGATAAGATTTGCAAAGGGGGCATGGCAGGCGCAATTGGTTACGCGTTCTAGTGATTGTGTAGCCGTTCATGCCGTCGGGATTCGTGCAAATATTGATGGCAGTTGGGCTTGCGTGAGGCAAAAAAGCCTTAAATCAAAGCAGCATTTGTTCCGGTTTTCGTACACATAACTCGTCCGTACTTTTGTTCGACTGTTTATTCCGTTCTTCCACTCAGTAGTTTGCATGCTAGTGATTTGTGCGGTATAGAAGCGATACGGAGCACTGTGTCATTTCCTTCATTAAGTGGTTAAGAATACCTTATGAATTTTTATATTTTTTTCCCATTCGCCCAATCGAACGCAGGATTCTCTTTCCCTGCTATATTTACGCTATCCAAAGTGAGAAAGCTGCTTTCCCGGCGCCTTCGATTGAATAACCATGACTTAATGGCTCAGTAATGTAGTACTCACTCCCCCATATTTCAACATAAAGTGCAACTTCAGATTTTTCTTCGCTTCGTTGTTAGGTTTGGTTTGGTTCGTGGGGTTTAACGTCCCAAAGCAACTAAGACTCATATGAGAGATGCCGTAATGGAGGACTCCTGAAATGTCGACCACCTAGGGTTCTTTAACGTGCACTGAAATCGCACAGCACACGGGCGCCTTCCTTTTCGGATTTAAATTACGTCTATGGTATCGACAAGAAAATACATTATTCTGGACTTCGCTTCTGCAGTGATGTAATGGGCATGGTTTAAGAATAAAGTGCGACGGTGATGCTTCTGGCGACGACGGAGAAACAGTTCAGGCCACGCGAACGGCTCACGCAGAAGAAACGCGCCATGCGATATCAGCAGGTTGCTATCAAAACGGCGCCGTCGATGTATGCGTTTTTTTCTTCCAGCGAAGATCGACGCTACATCGAGCTACATCGACGCTGACGCTGCGATCAGCGGCCCGGTTCGTAGGAGCGTGGCTGGTACTTTATCTGGAAACTTGTGACCAGTGCCTCGCCTCTGCTGTGACACCACCAAAATATTCTTACACTGTGGACGTGGTGCGACCTCGGGGCGTTGTGTGGTTGGGAATAATGAGGCGTGCGATGCATATCAAAGTCCGCTGCGTCAACGGAAGAAGAATCTCGATCACTGCATTGAAGTGAACGTGTGATCAGAAGGCAGCGCATGGGAGCGGGGCAATTCTCGAACTATGCGGCGGATAGTGAAGGCAAGGTGAGTGGCTTCGGAAGTTGTGTCAATGGCAGAAACGGTTGTCACTGTTTCCAAGCGACCGAACTTTGGTGTTATTCGGTGCTTCTTCAAATTCTCAAATGTTCGGCAATGCCGTAGGACATCGATGATGGAGTTCAAGTTTTCCTTGCTGATAAGGAACGTGTAGATGTCCTCTGCGAAGCCTTTGAGAAAATGGCCCACTTTATCCTCGTCGGACATACAAGGCGAGGCGACCTTGCAGAGCTTCAGTACTGCCCCGATATACTGTGCACACGTCTCACCGGGAAGTTGAGCCCGATGAGCCAATGTCTGCTGTGCCCTCTTACGTTTCGCCGAGGAATAACAAAGTACTTTGTTAGTTCTTCCACGAAGCGAAGCCAAGATGTCAAGGTATCCTCGTGATTTGTATGCCATTTTCATGCCGTATCCATGAGAGAAAACGATGTCGCCTGCTGGTCGTTATTGTCCCACTTGTTATACCTGCTCCCTCACTGGTAGTGGGTGAGCCATTCGTCTACGTCATCACCAGCTTCTCCCGCGAAAGAGGGGAGCTCTCGGTAAAGAGTCCAGGAATTGCTAGTTGTAGGCCTAAGTGCGACTTCTCCGTCCAGGGACACCTCAGGCACGTGAGGTGGTAGGCCGGCATTGCGTCGACTCCGACGAAGCTCGGGTTGATTCGTTAATTAGGGCCTACCCAGCAAACCTCCACCAAAATGCTATGGCATGAAACCTTCGCTCAGGACGTGGTCGCGCCACACTTGCGATGGGAGATCTTGATCACGATGTTGATGATGGTGTCGTCTGTCAAAATGGCACATACAAACGGCGGGGTATTGATCAGGGTACATTGCAGATACTAAATATATGTGGACAAGGAGGGGAGTATTTAGATAATCTTGAGTGTTACACTAGAAGTTGAACAAAAAATAAAAAGGAAAAGAAAAGGCAGTGAAGTCTCATCTAGCATAGGAATCTGCCTGATGAAGTTATATAATCAAGAGAATATCCCGTGACACTTTACCCGAAGGAGAGGAGAACTGGAACTCAGTGGTCAAAACGTTAATCAACAGTACTAAATTGAAGTACTAAAAAGTCTTTGTGAAATATATTTGGGAAAAATGGTCACAGTTGTGGAGTGATGGATGGCTGTTGCACTGCGCGAGCACTCTTCCCCGCGCCACTGCCCACTTCGTCCATATATATATATATATATATATATATATATATATATATATATATATATATATATATATATATATATATACAATTTTCCGAATCGAAGGAAGCTTCAAGAGCTCTAAGAATTTATTGATAAAAAGCTCCTTTAGGCCTGTAATTTAAACAAAAAACTATATAAGCATCTAAGAGGATAAGGGGAAATCGCAGTCAAGCAGGCAACATAATCTCGCACATAAAATATCAAATTGCCTTGTCGATATGTAAATTCTTGGGCAGGAAACATGCAAAAATCATGGTTGTCTGCTCGACGTCAAATGCTTTTACCAATGTCCGTCAGCGCACGGCCTTCTGTCTCCGGAATCATGGCCAGCGCTGTGGCAGTGGCGAAGAGGTACACCAGAGCGAAGGTCAAGAAAGAGTCGCCGTACCGCACTGCCGCAATCACTTCGCCGTCGAAGTGAAGCAGCAACACAGTCCCGAGCCAGCGCCACGCCCACGTGAACGAGCAACCGATGTAGCGCATGCTCAGTGGCATCATTTCGCCAGTCAACAAAGCTGGAACTTGGCAGAGACCAATCGAGTAGCTCAGCACCAGAATTCCCACTGACAGAACGCCGCGCCAGTTGGTTTCCTCGCTCCACTTCTCCAACGTCCACTGACTGCGAGTAAAGAACATAGGAATGATAATAAAGAGATGCTATTAGACATTAACTTAGTGGATGGAAGGACAAGAAACGTGAACGAGGATGCACACAGCACTGTGTATGTCATTTTATTTCACTTAGCCCTTTCTTGCGATGCGCTACAGATTAAAACGTATCTACTGCTTAGCTGTACATATCTATGCAAATACAGCTTACAACTCTCACACATACCTCAGACACAAGTGCGCCTGCTCAGTTGATTGCAAAACGGCCCCAAAGTGTCAACACGTGCCGTAAAGCAAACATTTTTATAAGCGCTGTCTGATCCGACAGTTCTACCCACGTTTGTTTTTATTTGCTGCCTTGACACAAAGATTGTTTACATAGTTCGATCTTGTTATCTAATTGTCTAATCGTTTAATTTTGTAAATAAAACTCTAATTCAGCTAGATATGTTTCCAATGAGTTCAAGTACCTTGGAATATAATAGTGTAAACATGGAATTGATTTTGGGTGACTTTCAGAAAGCATTATTAATGAAAAAAGTAGTAAAGGTTGTTCGCTCTCGCAGGCATAAATCTTACATGAAACAGGGCTAGTAGAGCTTAGTACTGCTGAGGTGCCATGATTAACACATATGACATTTTCTAAAAGGTTTGGAACGAACCGGTAAACACGAACTAAAACCACTATTCTACAGTCTCATTCCCTATCAAATGACAAGATTCGCAAATCTAAGAACCGTGATTAGTCACACAATAGGCGCACGCTATATCGAACGGAAGCATACCTGTTGGCAGAAAGTGTGTGAAAGGCAGATTTTTTTGGGACACTATGTTGTCTCCTATAACCCGTGTATTACTGACATTTGAGTGTACCCGCTATATCCGAGCTGACTTTCTGCAAATTACTACGTGTTTCCTTTCGCCACTCATGCCTACACGGAGAAAGCTCAAGAGATGGTAGAATGACCACTGTATTTAGTGCATTATAATGCGCTTAGAAAAATTGCATGGATTCACTGCGTGACATTCATATCATCATACACTTAATAACGTCAGTAAAAGTGTAGTGCCTAGAATATACTGGCTAGTGTGCCGACCGCGGCCTCCTGGGTGGCGCCGCCAGCGATGAATGCTGGCGGCCGCCGCCAGGGGCGCTGCAAACTGGGTGGGTACCTGTCACGACGCCCGCAGCCTACCGCGCTCTCGCAACACCGGCAAGAGGTCTAGGCGCGCGCTGCATTTCTTTGCTTTCGTCAAGTTGGTAACAGACCACAGTTCTACTGGAGGCAGCTGACTACCAGTTTAAAGGTTTGTTTTGAACTTAGACTAGAATTTTGCGGCATATTCAATCATCGCCGCTTCGGTGCAACTTCAAAGCGAGTTCAACTTCAAACATCCCCGGTGCTCACAAAGTAAAAACGGAATATGTACCCGGGCGATGGTAGCACCATAGGCTTTTATTGGTGTAATGTCATTTTGGTAGCTTTTTCCTAACAAAATGTAAGGATCATATGCGTACATGTGTTTTACCTACACTAATTCAACTGAAATAGATCAGCAATAGATTTATTTGTAATTGGTGGTTCTCAATGTGTACTCTACATTTGCTGACAAGCAAATACGTGCAGTTTAGTCATCGCGCGCGCGTGTGTGTGTGTGTGTGTGTGTGTGTGTGTGTGTGTGTGTGTGTGTGTGTGTGTGTGTGTGTGTGTGTGTGTGTGTGTGTGTGTGTGTGTGTGTGTGTGTGTGTGTGTGTGTGTGTGTGTGTGTGTGTGTGTGTGTGTGTGTGTGTGTGTGTGTGTGTGTGTGTGTGTGAATAATGCAGGAAAGAACAATACAACACTTGTTTTTATTGCTACAATAACAAGACGCAGACAGTTGCATGCAGAGCATGAAGGGGAGCATTTACTGGCAGCGGCGCTGTTTAAGAAACCTTTGTCGTTGCCTTCGAGCTTCCCTCTCTTTGTTTAGCCCCTTGACAAAAAAACGAAACCTTAAGAGAACATAAAATTTTACAACTGCAGTTAGAATTGCCTTTTCATGCTCTGGACAGCCAAGTTCAGGAAAAGACACCTGCTGTAGCTGGGTCAAGAATTCAACTAAACTTCCTTCATGGAGTTCGTTTTTACTAAAAAACGTTGTAAAGGCACCCTCCATGGCCTTTACAGCAGTTAACAAGCTCTGGCTAGGGTACAGCAGGCCCCCATTATCAAAATGAGCAGTAAAGTATGAAGAAGCATCGGCACCAGCTTCTGCTTTGCTGACGCAAAGATAGTCTGCACACCGTGGACAGCAGCTCCTGGCAATCATCTTTCTTGCCACATAGCCTGTAGTATAATAAATTAGAGCACTATTGCTTTTTTTTTTCTGTGTATGATTCATGGTCACTGCTAGACACGATTACTTCAACAACGTCATGAGCTTCGCTGAGATTTCCGTGGTCAAGTAGGTCATCTATTTTCTCTGAGAGAAAACTGCTCGTCGTTTCACACAGCTCATTTGGGTTTAGCAGTGCTTTGATCACCTCTGGGGTGCAATTTCCTCCTCTAGGCGGTTTCGCCAGGTTGTAGAACGCTAGTAGATTCACAGTCACGAGAAACTGTGAAACGGTGGGGTGGTCGTTGCATCCCGACGACTGCCTAATTATCCCAGAAAGGTTTTCAATTTTATCCTGGCTTAATCGGGACGTAAGCAGATATTTAAACCCCACAGCCGACGTCAGGAACGACAACAAGTCAAGTGTGCTCTTGATCGTCACTCTTAATCCTGCCGATGTGTTTTCCGTAAGGAAGCCACCGCCAGCTGGTTTCGCATGCTGCTCCCATTCCTGCAGATACTCTAAGAAGCCTTTGATATATTGTTCGTTCGGACTATTAGGCTTGAGTGTCTTCTCGCTTGTTCGCGAAGTCATTATACGAATCAGACGGTTCATATCTTGCACGAAATCTACTGTCGGCTGCACTATCCCATATGAAGACTGAATTTGTTCTTTGTAAATGAAAAGTCCTTTGATGACTTGGTCACCAAACAGCTGAAAAGCGATGTCAACTTTCATTTTTTCAAAGCTGTTCGGCTTGATGTGTGCATTTGTTATGCTTGGCATCACCTTGAGGGTCACATTTTCCCGATCCACTTCGAAAGCTGCTTGTATGATGCCGCAGTGAACATGTCCAGCTGGTGTGAGGTATCCTTTTGCAACAAACCCGTTTCTGACATTCTTAATCAAATGTGGAAAGTCTGAGAAAAAATACAGCTTTCTCTTTTGATCTACTGGGTGCTTGGTGCTATTTCGGACGTGGCTTGTAGAACCTGGAAAAAAATCAAATAAATCCAAAATGATAAAATCTGGTATTATTCCATCGCCACATTTTAAACAATGCAAACCTAAAGCTTCAAAATAGCAAAACACTGTAAAAGAGCAATTTTGTATCTTGCGTGAAATTACATTCTTGCTCTTACCCTGTATTCCAAAAAGCCGCCACATTCCTCTATTCCAGCTAGCGCCGTCACATGTTATGGAATCCACGAAGAGGCCAGCTTTTTCCGCAAGGACAGTGGCTTCCAAAATAATTTTAGCCAAGGTCGGGGCTTTAACATTTCCCTTTGAGGCAAAAACCCCTAGGATCTGAGTCCAGTTTCCTGCAGAAAGGCAGAAGTTATCGCTCACAGATATGTGCGTATGTTTATATATTTAAGATTGCGATATAACGAAGAAAAGGTTATTGAAAAGAGCACATATTCGATGGAAGACCGTCTGGTTAGGGTTGAAGTACTGGCTACAACCAAAATTTATTAGGAGCTGACTCGTTTCGAGGCCACCTTCGTCTCTAGGAAGTGAACATATTCGATAGAAGTTTGGTTGAGAAAGCAAGAGTTTAAATCAAGTAAAAATGCGAACCAAGTATACCTTAGGCTGAAAAATCGTCAACCTAAAGAAAACACACCCAAGGCTCGGCGTCGTACCAATTGCTGAATTAAATGAAGAATTTTAAGAAAATAATGAAAAAGCCCAACCCTGTTAGGCTAACGTACCGCAACCGAAGCACGGTGCTAAGCAATAGAAGCACAAAATTGACTTTAATGGAGGTAGTCGTTGCGGTGTAGACTATCGAATCCTCGCAGGAGCTTCAATTGTGTCATATGACACATTCGAGACACGGGGAATGATAATCGCCCTGTGGAACCACTCGCGATTTTCACTTCACACACCCACGCTTTGCGTTCAGTGGCCCGGCGGTTAAATATACTCGCTGCAAATCACCCGAAGTCATATAACCGAATGGCGCGGACAAACAGGCTTTGAGACGTTTTTTTTTTTTTTTTTCAAGAAGTTGCTTGGAGGAGCCAGCGGCCTTGGTTCGCCGTTGTTGCAAAGTGACACAGGCCATTCACATATATGCAGAGGGGAGCCTTCTTGAAACTATAAATTGTAGTACACTATAGACCTTTGCATCGGAGGGCGGGAAGGATGACGCCTCTTTACTGCGTCGTTGGAAACCGGTTTTTCAAAAGCTCAGAGAGGAGGCTTTTCGAATCTCCCTCGCCCGATAAAAAGGCCTATACGATAACCTGGAAACGCTGCAGATGACATCAGTGGGGAAAAGAACATTTCCTGTTGGCGCCGCATCTGAAGAAACAAAACAACTCGGACGCGAAAACATGGGCTCTTAATTTTGGTTGGTGACAATATTTCAAAGCATTAAACACACCTTACCAGTAAATGGCTGAAACAGCAAAACCATGCCATGGTCTGCCAGCACATTCTTCTGGTCAGCAGGTGTATGATCGCCGAGGTCAACAAAGCCTTCGATGTCGCCTTAATTGAAAAAGAAGCCCAGAAGGAACACTGCTTAATGTCCAAACATATTTCAACACAGATCAGAATATATATATATATATATATATATATATATATATATATATATATATATATATACTTTCTTTTATCGCATTTTTCGCGCCAGAACGAGCTCCAGGAATATTCCAGTGTATTCTTTTATCACTTCTCTAGATCTATGTTGGGGAGTGGCAAATCGTTCCTACTTTTGTTAGCAGAAATTCAGCCTAGTTTTTGTTCAGTGAACTGACGTTTGTATCGCTCACGCACGCTGACCGCCCCTGAAATGTAGACATAAAAGCCTCCTTTCCGGCTGATTGTGGGCGCATACCTGTAATCTGTGTAGACATGCTTAGCAAAACTCATTTTCCGTATATGGCACAGAGCATTCCAAGAATATAATAAAAACTTTACTCAGCAACTGACTTCACACTTAGGTTCTCCGATAGCTTTAATTCGTCAATGATGAGGCCACCATGACGACTGTAAACATCCATGGTCTTCGTCTTTTCGTTTAAGGCATTGAAGACTTTAGCGCTGAGGCCAAAATCACCTTTGAAACGCTTCAGGTACTTTTGAAGGCAAGTTCGCCCTGGTAGGACCATAATGGCTTCTCTTCGGAGGTGCTCATATAACTTCGGACTTCGCATCCTCATCAACATACATTCTAGAATCCATTCGTCGTCGTATCGCATGCCTTTATGCGACTTTCGTCGTGCAGCCAGGAAACAATTTTTTTACAGCCAGCTGTTGCTTTGTGGGAAGGGACTTAATTTTGCTGTCAAATGTTTTTTTCACAAAGAGCCTCATTTTGTTCTTTCATGTGAGCCATTTGCATCATTGCGCCTGCCAACTTTATCTTAGTCCTTGATAGAATTCGAGATATGTTCTTTGATTCTTTCTTTTCATCAGACTTCCTCGCAATTTCACTTTCCCTTCTCTTTTGTCTGCATGCTTGGTTTGGAGCCAGAATTTTCAGGTACTTGCAGAAAGCACAGGACTCTCCATCGGATTTTACTGATAGCAAACACTTCTCAGAAAAAATCATGCCCCTGTAGGAAGTGTACTTTCCTGAAGCAGGCTTTATGCAGCATCCACCACAAAGAGCTGTCACTTCCTCGATCAAGGATTCGGCCTCTTCGCATGTCATGACAATTTGTTCTGACTTCTTTCTTCCCCTCAGGTAAACACTGATTGTCCATCAGGTGAAGGTCTTTCAAACACTACCATTTTTTCCGTGAAAATGATGGCGAAATTATTTTCTTCGGCTTCACAGTAGGCGTAAGCTAATGATTCCTCGGGGAACGTTGGTACTCTCATCCAAGTTATTGGAATAGATATGTTGAGGAATGGGTGCATGCTCTCGCTGGTAATTGGAGGGGGTTGTTCAGCAGCAGCAGCGCTTGCTACTTCAGGACTACAACGTTTGGAGCAATTTTCATTCATTTCACCTCCATTGGCGGGCCGAGACTCTTCAAGGATCACTGGTTCGGCACTCATGGCTGAACTCAACTGGGAGGTTTCTGGCTCACCACGTCTGCAACGCTTTGCTGGAGGCTCTTTCTCGCACAGATTTCTACTTTTCCTTTTTGCTGGCGATTTGCGCGCAAGATGTTTAGGGTAATCCGGGAATATAGTAGGTATGGCGTCGGGCTTCAGACGTGGTTTATCGCGGGGAAGCTCATTTGTAACGCCGTTCACGGTGACACGGAACACGCGCTCAATATAGTCGCTCTCAAAATGTTTCTCGCACACCACAGCCATTGACGATAACTTTCTGTCTTTTCTTTTGATGCGGCGTTCCCATTCTGCGAGCCGCGTAGCATCAGATGGTGCAGTAAACATTGAAACTCTCTCCTTGTTCGACCGGAGACCGCTTTTGCAGAAAGGCACAAAGCAAGCCTTCTCTTTGAACTGCCGCTTCGGTTTCGACATATTTCCGTGCAGACAAAACTACAATCAAGAACTCATTTTGTTCTTCGTAGATATGATGAAAAAAAAAAAAAACAGCGCCCAAAGGCGCACACAGCGCACGTACACAGCGCACGCACACAACGGATTCAGTCACACCGAAATTACTACAAGAGCACACGGAACGACTCCCATATGCAGTTCCCCACTCACAAAAACAAACGCTGCACTTCCGTGAAAAAAAGAGCACCAGATTCAGCTTGAACCGAGTTGAAAACCCATATGCACGCACAACACGAACAGACTGGCTTCCGAAACGAAAAAACCGTGTCGTCTGCTCCTGTGGTACCCTCCCGACAAGCAGCGCCCTCTGCCGCTATGAACTGGCTTTCATTGCAAATGGCGCCACCCTCGCCCATAGGGAAGCGCTGCCGGACGGCACACTAGCCAGTATATTCTAGGCACTATAGTAAAAGATTCAGAAGAATGTTCATATTAATTGATGAATATAAAAGGGTAGATCACAGGGACACTTTCAACAATGTAGAAGGCTAGCGAACCAATTTGTACTTTAAGACTGATATTTGGCCACGGGGATGACAGGTGAGGCGTCCCTTTCCACAGTGAACAGTTACTAATGGCAAGAGGCATCACGATGCCAGTCTGTGAACGGTTTATTTACCAGCCTGTAAAAACTCAGGTTAGGCAAGGGGGGGGGGGGGGCAAGTAAAAGAACTGCTCGGAATGAACTGTGTTGGAAAATGACAGTAATGATGGCAACGACAGCTTCGCGATCGTGTAAACGGCTATCGACTGCCGCAGAATGACATAAGTGATAAGGACACGAACACTGCATCCTTAATGGCCTACAGCGGGGCGAACAATTAATTTGTCTCTCTAAAAGCTCGGTGATCGACCGTTCGATCATATCTTCAAACATTCGGGGGGGGGGGGGGGGGGGGGGTAAGCTAGAACCGTTTCGAGCCCGAGGCTTTTATGCTTATACGACACCCGGTAGAAGACGGCTAACAGCGCGATTATTCCTCGCTTCCGTCCCATCCGAATAACAGGGAACTTAGTGACGTCAGCGAAGTCACACAGTTTGCAACGTAGCTGATGATGCGGAATCGCTGGCTGCTTGGGCTCAGCAACTTTCATGCAACGACTGCTGTAATGGTACCAGGTGCAGCCTTTACAAGAAGGGCGCTCCATAGCAATAGAGAAATTCTCCATAGAGAAATTCTGAAAAGCCTGTGTCAAGTGAACAAACCTGAACACCAAGTACTCTAGCGGCCGAAGGGCGAACATTGTGGAGGCCACCAGTAGGGCTGAGAGGCCCATAAGCCATCGGCGTCCGACTGCTGACGTCTGGAGTGCGAATAATGCCCCGAAGCTCACGTAAGCAGCGAGGAGAAGCACAGCGGCGCCGCGTCCTGCGGATGCTCCCAATAAACCGCCGAGGACCTGCAGTGCTCTCAACATGAAGAGTGGGACAAACGACAGGTTCTGCAGCGTGTTCACAAGTAGGCACGCCCACACCATCCTGCAGCGAAGCGAGAGATAAAAAGAACGGTCCGGACAGAGTTTTGAGCATAAAAGCTATGTGGTCTGGTGTTATGAACCTAGAATCACTTTAGTAGCTTAAGAAACATCGTAGAACTGGTTTGGTTTGGTTTAGGGAGGCTTAGCGTCCGAAAGCGATTCAGGTTATGACTGACGCTGTAGTGGAGGGCTCCAGAAATTCGGACCACCTGGGTTTCTTTAACGTGCACTGAAAGTGCACAGCACACAGGCGCCTAGGTTTCGCTTCCGTCGGAAAACGGCCGCCGTGGCCAGGATTCCATTCCGCATGCTTCGGCACAGAAGTCAAGCGCTCTTTTCACTGCACCACCGGTGTGGGACGACGGCTGTTGTTGCGGCGCGCGTCTTTCTCTCCCTCTTCTTTTTTTCTTTCTTGTCTATTTTTTCTTCTGTCCGCACGATGCAGCCGCACGAGGCAGCGGAGGTGGCTCAGCTACAGAGCCAGTAGCAGGCGCGTGCATTTTCTTTTCTTTCTTCCTACAGCCACAACAACAACCACCGGTGCTGGACGAACATCATAGAATGTTCAGAACATAAAAGGCACACTGGTGTAGCACTCATCAGTTATGAAATACATAACGAGCGATCGGTCATTCGTTATCAGGTTGTGGACACTGATCAATAGTTATTCTTTGTTTTAATTATGAATAAAACAAACAGCTCGAGGCAGTGCTGAGGCTTTGGGCGTGGTTATTACCAGGTGGTCAACACCTTCAGACGTTTAAACAGAAAACCGGACCTTTTTAAGCAGCGATAATATTTCAATTGGAAGGAATCACCTTTGTCAATATATATGCATAATCGAAATATGAATCAAGATTACTGTAAGGGGCCTGTGCTGAGCTGCAAGCTACGTGACCCGGCTGCACCATTCCAATCAGTTCGGCGCAGTCAGTTTTCTTTAGCGGCATAATTGCGAGAACTTGACGGCATCGACTTGCCGTCGCATTCTTCTTCGCGCACTGAGGCCTTATCTCTGGCTATACACATCGGGCCATTTTTTTCTCGCAATTTGTCAGTTAATGTGAGGAATTTTCCTTAACAATTTTGGTGTCTGATTCATATCTAGTAGATCAATTTATTTGAAGGATGCTGATTCGCGTTGCTTTGTTTGACCCGGTCGCATACACCTTCCAAAGACGGTTGTACACTGAAGTACTTAAACCGCTAAAGAGGACGTTACAAATGGCTGTGTAAGGTTCCTACGGAAAGTATCGTATCATTGTAGCGTCTATTTTCCTACCTTCGGTGATGGGATTGTTGCTTTCGACAAAATATGATGTTATATGCATAATACAGAGGGCACATTATTCGACCTGCACTTGCATCTTCTCGCTGTGATGGTTCATTACCATCTCAAGGCTATATTCTGTTTCTGACCATATTTTCGCTTTTTTGGCGTTGCCTTATCTGATTGGTTGGAGATGTTTACAAATTCGTCATAGAAATGACGAATATGTGCTGACGTCTGTGAGGGTTTTGCAACCTTCCTTTTCAGTTTTCTTAGACATCGTTCAAGGCAGAAAAGCTTCGGGCGGATTTCTGAGAAACCTTGCTCATCTTTGTTATTGCTTTTGGTATTTCTTTAACTGCATAACAGATGAAAATATGCTCACTACAAGTAACAACCGCTCTGTCAAAAGCACGCCATGTGGGAATATGTAAATAGATTAGCTGAATACAAAACTCATTAAAGCACATACAGATAAGCTGTATTTCTAGTATTTTCCATTCAGTGAAACATGTTTCTTTAGGAACTAAATATTACTTTGCTTTATTTGCTGATTATTGTTTCGGTACCGATGTCACTGCGTAGGGCTGCTGCCACTAATAGTTGTTCTTTACACATGCTTTCTTCAGTACGTCTACCGGTTATATGCGGCAACATTAAAATCCCTATAGAAGGAGTGATGAGGCACCTTGTGCATACATCTCTGTACGGCCACACAAAAGTATCACGAGCGTCCGTGCAGTAATTCAAGATATTTGTGTTGCTCCTTCAACGGCACCAATGCAAGTTAAGCACTCACCAGATTTGCTTTAGGTAACGATGAGTGTCGACCGGATCGCCTTCCTTCTTCGGTCTCAGTTCCGGAGGCAGGTCTATGCCGAAAAGGCGAGCCGCTGCAACGTTGGCCTCCTGACGGCAGCCTCTTGAAATAAGCCAGCGGGGGCTCTCAACCAGGTAGTGCTGGAAACCGAACACCACTACAGGCCACATGGCACCAACGGCCGCTTGCACCTCCCACCTGACGCTTTCGAGAGTGCAGGCGGCCAGCGTTCCGGCACCCATGGCAACCTGAGAGATAGGGAGGACCTATCTCAACTCACGAAATCGCGTTCGCATTACGAAACGAAGCTATATGGGGAAATGAACAGCAGAGTGTGCGCCTTTTGTTTTTTGACATTGTAGAAGTGAGTGATGAGAAGTGCTAAACTAATTTAATGCTTCCTGTATTATAATACAGATTGGATTCGTCCATAATTTATTTATAGCATATAGAAGAAACGCATGACGGAAGGAATGCGGTTTAAACTAAATTACCTTAATAAAAATGATACTTTGAGTCCGTAAACCGTGCGCGTGCAGTTAATTGAACAGGATCTGGCAAAATGTCTTATTTAAATTGCTTTGCTTATTAATGTAATCCAGTATGGAAGTATCGAACATTTCCTTAATAAATGCCCTCGTGACAAAACGCCGACTGCTCAGAGCAGCGCCTATAAGTAGTGCCACGGACGAAGTCAGCCGAAATTATCTATGCATTGGTTATATGTTAAACACAACGTCACCTGAAACAAAAGAATAAATGTCCACATGAATGGTAAGAAGGGCACTCGAGCTACATGCTCCCTAGTATCTTGCCAACACTTATTGCGGAGGCTTGAGTTAGAAGAAGCTTAATTCTTGGCAATCATTAGTGGCTCTGCGCTCCGAGAAAGGCACTAAATTTGAAATCAGAGGTCGTTCAGAACAGCTGGCTCCTAACGCCATTTCAAAGAACCCGTCCGAACACAGACGTAGGTTTTATAACACCGAACGGCCAATGGCAGGTGCCTCGCCGCGAAGAATGCGTGGTCGAATTAGATCCACAAACCCCCCAAACGGTGCCCATTATAACACATTTTAGTAATTTGCTGAATAAGAAGTTGGCGTCTCTAAAGAACTACGCTGTGCTCTAAACAAATATGTTGCTGCCCTCACCAGGCACCATTAGTGCTAATACAATCCTGGTGAAACCTAGAGCGTGACAAGCTCCGCTTGCTCACCTCAGTAAGCCCACCGAAGAAGGCCCTCTTGGTGGGTGGAGACACGTCGGTCACGTACAGGAGAGCACTGTTTGCCGTCACACCGAGCCAGATTCCGCACGAGGCACGACTGACCATGAACGTTACAACGCTGTTGCACGCCATGACGCCGATCCAGCCGCAGAGCAGGCCGAAGGCAGACACTAGCAGAGCTCTTCGGTTGCCGGCAAAGCGAAGCAAGAGCCCTGCGCGACCGACACGCGGGTTGATCGTTACACAGTGCAGCTCTGTTCAAATAGTTTTGCACAGAGAAACAATTGGTTTGATCTACGACGGATAACGTCGCAGCTTTGGCTCCATTGCCACAGAAAGTTGTCATCGTGTGCAGGTCCAAGCATGCTTAAACCCGTAAATTATCTTTCCTTATTGCAAACATCAAAATCTCATTTTCGACACACAAAAAGATATGCAAAAACACAGAACATGGGTTAAAATACCCAAAACCTCGGGTTGTGTAATTCATTAAAAGTCACGCTTATGTAATAACGCTTTCATTCTCGGAAGCCCTGGGTCTTGTGACTTGAAGCCGCCAATAACTTTGCCAATGGATTCGCGAAGATACTCAATTATTTTCCTTGCATCATTGTCTGCATGAATGAAAGCCGTCCTAGATCGCCAAACACTGTTCAGGCCCAATTTCATGATCTTTCTAGCAATAGCTCATCATGACTTTTAATGCGCAGACATCTAATTCCGAATTACGTCCACTGGTAGGTCTTTTATAGCCTTTCTTTTTTTGGGACATTTTATGACGAACGAATAAAAAATGCACCCCGCGCCCTCTTGGAGACCCGGTCTAAGGCGTCGTTGTGTCCCTCGTTGCCATGGAGGCGGCAGGAACGATAGAAAAGGTGAACTAAGATATATTTCTCCCGTGCGCGGCGTGGTTTAGTCAGTTAACGCACTTGGCTGGTGATCGGAGGCGTTGGAGCTCGATTCCAGGTGGAGGATTTTTTTTCTAAAGGTAAACAAACCCCACCGTCATTTTATCGACAGGTTCAGTGTGACACTTTCTGCTGGCTGACGGATGCGCACTCATGAGCCTATAAGGCCTTTCACTTTGAAATGCCTTGGTCAAATGTGCCCAGGCAGCGGCCGACGCCATTACGCTCCCGTACTAGGGATAACACCTAGTGCTTGTGAAGGCCGGCCTCTTAAAGGTCGGTCCAGACATACCTGCATACACATACCTCTTTTGAGTGATTAAAAGTCTTTCACCACCACCACCCGGGTAGATTTCCAAGCATCCATCTTGAACCCTCGGGTTCATCATTGACCTTTGACTTACACGCTTTCACGCGGATTTACTGGTTTAGCGAGAACTTATTGTCACAATTGTTCCACAGCCCCCCACCACAGCACATTTTTCCGCTTTTACTTCCACTTTTCTCTCTTTCCTTTGCGGCGCGGTTAAGGAAAAAAAAATAGGCAAGAAAGAAAGAAATCGAAGAAGAGGAAGAAGAGCGAAAGACGCGTGTCGCAACAGCCGTCGTCTGCCACAGAAGCGGTGGCGGGTGCAATGACGGCCTACTACAGGTACAACCGCTGGTGGCAGGCGAAGCCCCACCGTAAACGGAGCACTATAACGGCAGTGGCGTACCATTCCCAACCCCGTAGGGCCAGAAGTAGCCACCATACGCAAAGTAAATAGGCAGCAATGTTGTTGTTGTGGCTGTAGGAAGAAGGAAAAGAAAATGCACAGATCTGCTACTGGCTCTGTAGCTGAGCCACCTGATTGATTTATAGGATGGTAAAGGCGCGGTAACTGTCACCTCAACCATGCTGTAAGGGAAGGGAGGAAGGTGGGAGTAAAAGTGGAAAGAGAAAAAGAGGAGCCGTAGTAGAGGGCTACGGAGTAATTTCGACCACCTGGGGATCTTTAACTTGCGCTGACATCGCACAGTACACGGGCGCCTCTTCGTTTCGCCTCAATCGAAACGCAGCCGCCGAGGTCGGGTTCGAACCCGTGTACTTCGACATAGTAGTCGGGCGTCTTACCACTGCACCACCCCGGCGGGGCAGCTGAGCCAGCTCCGCTGCCTCGTGCGGACAGAAGAAAAAACAAAGTAGAAAAGAGAGAGAGAAAGAGCTGAGCCACCTCCGTTGCCTCGTGCGGACAGAAGAGAAAATAGAGAAGAAAAGAGAGAGAAGGAAAGGGAGAGACGCGCGCCGCAACAACCGTCGTCCACTACCGAAGCGCTGGCGGGTGCAATCAGAAACTTTATGGCGGGTGCAATGACGGCCTACAACAGATAAAAATTCGATGGAAGGCTAGCCCCCGCCGCAAGCGGCGTCGATCTACCCGTCCCGGCCCCGTAGGGACAGGAACAGCCACCCTCGGGTGGGCACCTCACCCGCGTCGTAACAGAAGGAGTAAGGAGAGAGTAAAAGAAAAGAGCTACAGCTGCCACAGTGGAGGGCACCGGAAAAATTTTGACCTCTGTGACGTAAGTATATATAAAAATAGGTTTACAGAGAAAGAAAAGCGCCGTATTTCTTTATTCTGCACTGACGTCACATATCAGCACCAGCCTTCGAACCAGGCAGGCGACATAGAAGGCCGTTCTTAAGTTGATGCCACCTGAAATAGATGTGGCGCGAGGGGTGCATATCTGGTGGGTTTCATTGGTTTAGACGACCGGCTAGAGTACCGGAATACTTGGGTTAGGTCCCGACCACCGGCGGCTACATTTCAATGACAGCGAAACAGAGAGGCGCCCGTGTATTGCATGGTCTCTGTGCACGTTAAAGATTCCCAGGTGGTCAAAATTATGGCCCCCGCAGCAACGAGGAGGTGAATTGCCTAGCCCGAGGTGTTACACTCCGGGCTATAAGAATCGAGAGCTCCTCTACGGGCCGGGGAGAGGCTGATCTCCTTCCGTGATATTCTCTCGCATTACCGGGAAAAACAAAGGAAATAACAGAACAGTCCCTGCTCCGCCGGGGTGGCGCAGTGGTTACGGCGTTCGACGACTGTTCCCAAGGATGCGGGATCGAATCCCGGCCTCGGCGGCCGCTTTTCGATGTAGGTGAAAAGCACGGCGCCCGTGTGCTGTGCGATGTCAGTGCACGTTAAAGAACCCCATGTGGTCGAAATTTCCGGAGTCCTCCACTACGGCGTCTCTCATAGCCTGAGTCGCTTTGGGACGTTAAACCCCACAAACCAAACCAAACCAAACCAAACCAAACAGTCCAGTACATAGCGCAGGCCGCACACTGGCGACGGTTGCAGACTGACTGCTCTATACCTAACGCTTCTACATGCCCGATACCCAGACCTATTCTCCTCCGCGTGTAGGCATTGCGGCAAACCAGGAGACTTCGTACACATCCTGCTTACATGCCTTACCTTGCCTCATCCCACGTCACCAAAGTTGCAATCTTACTGGGAGTCTCTAATGACCAGCACCTCAACTGAGAACCAGCGCAGGATCATCTCCAGCGCCATGAGGAGGCTTCCGCTCCAAGAATTTCTTTCGCGTTGTAAGGGTGCCTCTTCATAGTTTGGGAGCACACAAGTGCCATGCAGGGGGCTTCGCATTCACTAACTATATATATGTAAATAAAAGTTTCAACCAACTCCAATTCCCAAGCCCTCTACTATGGTACCTCTTTCTCTCTTTCTTCTTTGACTCTCACCTTCCTGCCTCCACAGAACAAATGTGATTATTATTGAAGATATTTGGTTCACAAGAAATGAAAGAAGCAGTATCTGTAACACTTGTTTTGTGGACACCTGAACTGGCCGTAAGGGAAGAGAAGGAAGAAAAAATTAGCAGTTGTTTAGATCTGGTTAAACCTAGTTGAGTTGCGAAAGAAACTGCCGCATGACTGCGCTTATGATTCGCTTGTGGTTGGATGCTAGCTGTTTCTCCTTTGGTTACCGCACCACCAGAGTGCAAGCGAGCTCTTTTTCTGCATCGGCGAGCCGCCGTTTCTCGAGTCTTCTTGCACGTTCTTCCTCCGTTTCCTCGGCACGTTGTTTACGCATACTCTCATTCCAACGCCGTCGTTAAGATTCTTCTGGAGAACTTGAAAGAAATAAATGAAATAAACACTGAAACCAGTCTTGTGCCTTATATCAACTGAGCTATCGTTCGAATTCGATTCAGCAGCGTTGAACGTCTCTAGTTTTAAACTGTAAGTCACAGAATGTCTCACCAGGAGGCACCTTTCGTTACCTGAAAGGAGCGCTCCAACGGACGCGCTGAGCAAGAAGATGGCCTCTGCCCACCGGTTTTCTGGAGAACTGTGTGGCAGATTGTACCACGGCTCATGCTCGACGTAAGGCATGGCAGCGGACGTGAATCCCAGTGTGGTGCCGGCGGCGTACGAACCCAGACAGGCAACCATCATGGCGCGCTCGTGGTTCCCGGTCGGCGAAGGGATCGCGGAGTTATCTAGAGGCGAGCCACCCTTGAATTCTGGCTTCCAGCGGCGTAGTGCTTCCATGGCGCGGTTGGTCGGCGATGACGAAGCAGACCTCCCGCTGACATCGGAGGTGGGGCCCGAGGTCGGAGACACAAAACTCTGCGAACTGAGAGATATGCTCCTTTGTCAAGCGCACATGTGTCATGGTTTGGGGTTGCCACTATGAACCGCCAGGCAGCACAGTGGACAATAAAGCGTTTTGCCATTGGCTACCGCTTTCGTACTTGAAACGTAGGCACAATTTTGAATCTTAATTTTCTGACCTATCACTTTGCTGCAATTTTGATAAATTTCGGCATCTGCGGTGCTAATTTAATGTGACAAAAGGAAACTTTACACACGCATGCGCTTTCAGTGAGTTGCCTTTGAATGGACAAAACCCTTAGCGGAAGGTATGCATTGATACTCCTCCCTTACAGCCGAAATTATAACCGAGAAGCAGCTTCAGTATGCTGTGTGGTGTAGCTGACTAATTCACTTATGCGTTTCACACCCGCCTTGTTGACACTTGCGTTTAGCTGCTCACACCAGAGTATTAAAAAATTTCAAGAGCGGCGGGATCGAACCATGCTCCGGCGTTCGCAGTTCGAGGAAGGCTTAAAGCAAAAATACCCGTCTATAGTTCGTCAACGTCCGTTAAATATCCACGAGTGGTCTATGCAATCCCCCTTCCTCCACTGCAACACGTCTTGTAGCCAACGTGTAGCTTCGAGACGTTAAGCCTCATATTCTGCATATCGACACATTAATTCCTTTGCACGTACTACGTCTCTTCGCTGTAGGAGAAAGAAAGCTTTAATTCGAGGTTACCGAACCAACGAAAATACTTTAATCTCTCTTACCTGAAAGTTTTCGTCCTTGACCGCGGCATGATTGAATCACCGAGCGCAAAACGCAGTTTTCTTCTTCTGTCGAACACGCGTGCCAATTTCACGTGGCAGGTATTCACTCTTGAGTCATTTGAGATGCCTTCTGTAGAATATATACTGTGCATGAAAATAACCACTGTTTCTTACTTTTTAAGGAACTTCGCCGACGCAGTGAAAACCCTATTATAAGCACCACAAGAATGCCTTGAGAAAGCTCTAGTCTATGCTCGAGTTTTGAAAAATGAAATGCACCTAAAATCATTTAGAAAGGCATGCCGTAGATATGTGCCATTACAACTAAGTTTGTCATCATCATTAATCTTCGCTAACCAATTGAACAAGTAGTGGAGAAAAAAGGCGCCGATGTTTCGAATAGACGACTGCTATTTGACAAGTTCTTACCACCTACCGCAAAGCACCTGACATCTACTGTAACAAACGGCCACCTCGAAGATTACCTCTTATATTATCGACAACACGTAGTGATTTTCACAGATACCTCCCAACGCGACGAAAAAGCAGCACAAGGTATTTATTCCAAGGCACTCGATTTGAGGTTTTCTGTATGGATCCCAGATTACACGCCAATATTTACTACTGAATTGCTGGTTATTGACGTTGCCCTTCAAAAAGTTCTCTGTAATATTACTCACGTAATCATACTTTCTGACTGCCTGTCAGTCTAAAGCAGCGCTGCAAAGCCCGAAGACGCGTCTTTTCAAGCAAACCCTTATGTTTTTGTTCCCTTGTATTGACAGGAAGTGCGTTTTCAGTGGTTCCGGAGCACTGCGGCATTACTTTCGATGTATTGGCCACTTTCTTAGTGAATTTAGCTCTCAATAGGAGTGTTGATAATTTGTACCTAATATTATTTTAATAAATATTGTGAAAGAAGGCCAGGTCCAGACGGCAAGGTCGTGCAGGCAAGGCAAGGTATGCCGTGTCAGCGTTTAATCTGATGGAGAAAACCCAAACGCGCGCCGGAGCCGGCGCCGCGGGACGATGATGATGGTATGCACAAGAGGAAGAAGAAGATCATGGTATGTACAAATGAAACAAGATCCGTGGAGGGCTCACAATATGTCCAGTTTTGAACGGTTCTAAACACTGCACGCCTTGAGCCACGAGCCACTTTTTGCGACTGCGTATTTTGAGCAATTACATTTTCACTGGAATAACCGGTATGGTAGCTCTAGGCAACGTGAGGTCTTCATGACGCTGTTGCCTTATAGAAAGCCTTGCCTCAATCTGTATTTGTGCCGCTCCAGATTCAAGCCCTCAAATCACTGTGCGTCATGCGGTGACGTTGAAATCGTAGAACATTAATTCTATCCCACCGCTGATCCGCTCATCAGAGAAGGAAGGAAATCCCTCTTGCTCGCTTAGGACTGCCGTTCACAAAATCTATTCTCTTCTCTTTTGGTACGATCGTCAAAGTGACGCCCTGAACAAGTGTGAGAGTTACTCCATAGCCATAAATTGCGACCGGAGTTTGGATGGGAAAACACTTATTGTTAGCATTGAGCCATATATGACTTCTAATCTGTGGCTCTTGACGACCTTATGAGCCCACTCACTGGCCCCAACTTGCATCAACAGTTCTGAGATGGCCAGTACAGCCTCCCATCGCTCTAGAGAAGGGACTGGTAGTAAGTCTGCCGTTGGCGGCGCTTTTTTTCAACTCCATAATTCATACATCAATCCAGCCATGTGGTGCGGACGCGTGTTTGATCGCTCCTCGGCCCCGATCATCTTATTAACTTATTATTCTATTCATCTTTTTGCGTAACCACGTGTTACGCGTTTGTATTATACCGTCTGCGGTTTAATTAAATCCTACGGCTTGTTTGAACTCAGCGTTCGATTCGCAAGTGAGAGCTCAAGTGGAATCCTTATCCCGAGCGCTGCTGAATGCAACAATCGAACACCTCAAGCAGAGTAGGTTTTCATCACGGCGCTTCATTAAATCCACACGGCTAGCGGCACTACACCGACTTGCTGAGATGGACGTGCTCATCGGATTCTCCGACCACATTTGAAGCGAGACGGACTTAAAGGTGATAAGGTTTTCCAGAATCTAACGGTATTTTCTAGGAAATGTGGTTACTCTCATCGAGTATAGCGCTAAAGCGCATTCTGCAGGCAGTTGCCGTTCCATACGAGCACTTTCCAGCGACGAGTGTAGCTGCTGCTTACACGCCCTCTTACAACAAGCTCACTGTTGCTGCTGGCGTTGCGAGACCTCCTGTTTTTGAGGGAAACGCACCTCAGGCCTACCACTACAGAATCATCGGGACGGTTTGTGCGCTTGCTATGTATAACTTTTTTTACAACCTGAATTTGCGACCAGCTCAAGCATTTCGGAGTGAATGAAGAGAGCTTGCGCATATTTCTAGTGTGAGTATGGTGTGCAGAAAGAATGGCGATGGGGATGTTTATACTTGGTTTATACCAAAATGCCAAATTATACTTTTGTGTACCTTGCGCTTTTATTTATACCGGGAAACATTGAAATAGCGGGAAAAGAGGTGAAATGGGGAAAGGTAACTAAATTGTAGGTAAGTCAGAGGTCGTATAACGCCCTTAGATATTCATATCTGCTCAGTCAGAGCAGTCACCCACGTCCGTGGTTCGGATTGCTGCAGGCGTCACTGGTAGAGCGCGAGATGCTTAGCAAAGCAAGCCGGTGAAATGAAGCTTTCGTGAAGCATGGCATACGGTTGAAAACTGCCGGGGAATTTAGGTCTTATTGCATTCAGTGAATGCGCAAGAGTTAGGGGCTACTTTTTCGCTTCGCTTACCTGCTTCTCTGAACGGAAGGATGCGAGCGTTAGCTCGGAGTTTCCTCTTTTTTGCATGGTTTAGATCTTGGCTTTCAGTTCTACTCGTCGCGACCTTTTCAACTTTA
Organism: Amblyomma maculatum; assembly: GCF_055883805.1. NCBI lineage: Eukaryota > Metazoa > Arthropoda > Arachnida > Ixodida > Ixodidae > Amblyomma > Amblyomma maculatum. The sequence continues at coordinate 72,589,676 of NC_139349.1, read as the reverse complement.
TATGACTTGACGTTGTACCTAAAGTTTAATTCAAAATCATAGTTAACTAATTAATGGCAATTAACTTGTATTTGCAATAGTGTAGTTTAATCGTACTCAATATAAGCTATCCAAATACATATATATGAATTTATGCTATATGACAAATTTTAGTTTAATCAAGTTGATAAGTTAGATATAATTAATATCTGAGTTAGTTCAGTGCAAGTATACTGGTTATAAGCTACAAAGCTACAGCGGATATGTTTGTACATACGTCCTGCAATCACATTCCTCCCACACTCTGTACATATCCACGCATGAGCTAAGCAATGTTACGCTATAAACGAATCTTTTTATGCCGTTACTGTGAGATCGCTGACGATGCAATTTATATATGTATTGAAAAATGAAGTCAAAGTGTTTTGCACGGAATGTCACCGCATCAAAGAACAAAGTGCTGCAATAGAATTAGTATGAGTGGCTTAATGCCATCCATTCTCGCGGTCGTCGGCATATAATGTCCTAAAAATCATGGATAGGAGCAACACAGAATATAATATAAAACTAAAACTTAAACCATGGGAAATTCGCAACATAACTACTTTTAGCCTTGCGCGTCAACTTCTTCGACAACTGAGAAGACCATACAAGGTTACCTAATTTACAAGATCTCGCTTTTTGAATTATAGGTTATCACGCTTGCTGTTTTGTGCCGTGGTTCTACTCCGGATTCACCAGGGCTTGACGCGGCGAGAGGTCCTGAAAACTGGTGGACGTGCGCTCTTATTACGACCAAGCGACG
>NC_139349.1:72581392-72583892 GCF_055883805.1 Amblyomma maculatum | reverse complement strand
AGATAAGAAAGAAACCCACCAACGAATTAGCGGTGAGGGGGAGACAGAAGAGTTCAGGATCTAGCTACAGAATAGATATTCATGCTCTAACCGAGGATAGCGACATTACCCTAGAAGCAATGAACAATAATTTCAGAGATATCATTACTGAGTGCGCTGTAGAAGTAGGCGGTAGGATAGTTAGGGAGGATACCGGTAAGCAGTCTAAGGTGACGAAAGATTTGATTAAGAAACGCCAGAGTATGAAAGCTTCCAATCCAACAGACCAGATTGAATTGGCCGAGATATCAAAGCTAATAAATAAGCGCAAGGTGGCCGATATAAGGAAGTATAACATGGAGAAATTTGAGCATGCTGTAAAGAACGGGGTAAGCCTTAAAGCGGTAAAGAACAAATTGGGCATAGGCAAAAACCAGATGTATGCGATAAGGGACAAGGCGGGCAACGTCATCACGAATATGGACAAGATAGTCAAAGTAGCCGAGGAGTTCTATACAGATCTCTACAGTAGCCAAAGTAGTCAGGACCGTAAGGAGATCGACGGTAGGGAAAAACAGTCAGACGTTCCACCAGTTACGAAGGACGAGGTCAAGAAAGCATTAGAAACAATGCAAAGGGGGAAATCAGCTGGAGAGGATCAGATAACTACAGATTTGCTGAAGGACGGGGGGGATATCGTGCTAGAAAAACTGGCCACCCTTTATACGCAGTGCCTGGTGTCATCGACGGTACCGGAACCATGGAAGAATGCAAACATTATCCTCATTCATAAGAAAGGGGACTCTAAGGACCTTAAATATTACAGACCAATCAGCTTACTGTCTGTTACGTATAAGGTATTTACTAAGGTAATCGCTAATAGAATCAGAACAACCTTAGACTGCAATCAAGCAAAGGATCAAGCAGGTTTTCGGAAACGGTACTCTACTATCGATCATATCCATACCATCAATCAGGTGATAGAAAAATGTTCGGAATATAACCAGCCCTTATACATAGCAAAAGCATTTGACTCAGTTGAAACCTCGGCGGTTATGCAGGCATTGCGAAATCAGGGGGTAGACGAGCCGTACGTGAAAGCGCTGGAAGATATATATATATATAGTGGCTGCACAGCAACGATAGTTCTGCATAAAGGAAGTAACAAAATTTCCATAAAGAAGATGTTAGGCAAGGAGACACAATCTCCCCAGTACTATTCACAGTTTGCTTAGAGGAAGTATTCAGAGGCTTAAATTGGGAGCAGTTAGGGATAAGGGTAGATGGAGAATACCTCAATAATCTGCAATTTGCTGATGACATTGCCTTGCTAAGCAACTCGGGGAATGAACTGCAAATAATGATTTGCGACCTAGACAGGAAAAGTAGAAAGGTAGGCTTGAAAATCAATATGCAGAAGACTAAGGTAATGTTAAACAGCCTCGGAAGGGAACAGCAGTTTGCATTAGGTACCGAAGTACTAGAAGTAGTAGGCGAATATGTCTACCTAGGACAGGTAGTAACCGCAGATCCGGACCATGAAAAGGAAATAACAAGAAGAATAAGATTGGGATGGAGCGGATTTGGCAAGCACTCACAGATTATGACTAGTAGCTTACCGGTATCGCTAAAGAGGAAATATATAACAGTTTCATCTTACCTGTACTCACCTATGGGGCTGAAACGTGGAGGCTAACCAAGAGAATTCTACTTAAGTTGAGGGCAACCCAGAGGGCTGTGGAACGAAAAGTGGTAGGGATAACATTAAGAGTGGGTCAGAGAAATAACTCAGGTTGCCGACATTCCAGTGGAAATTAATAAAAAGGAATGGGCATGGGTAGGACATGTGTGCGAAGAGATGATAACAGATGGCCGCTTAGGGTAACAAACTAAATTTCAAGGGAAGGAAAGTGTAGCAGGGGGCGGCAGAAAGTTAGTTGGGCGGATGAGGTTAAGAAGTTCGCAGGGGTCAAGATGATGCAGCTAGCACAGAACCGGGTTAAGTGGAGAAATATGGGAGAGGCCTTCGCCCTGCAGTGGGTATAGTCAGGCTGATGATGATGATGATGATGGTGACGAGATATCAGGTTCCAAAAAGCGTTGCACGGCTCTATGGGGACCGAAGCTGCTAAAGTGCAGGCCGATGTTCGGCACCAGAACTTTATTGTCGATGTCGGGAATGAAATTTGTGGCTGGTGTGAACAAAGTGACGGCTCTGGGCAGCAATAGTTTTAAATTCGGATGCTGCTAGAGCGCACAGGTCGAAGCGGGCCAGCAGTCATGGAGTCCGCATTTACGTAATGGTATGTGGTATGTTCTCTTGAAACGTCATTGGAGAAAACGGCTTGAATCGTAACGGTGCAAAAAACAAACAAACAATCAAACAATAACAACAGCCTTTCAACTCCGAATCGAAATACCTCGGTAAGAAGTCTGCCTTTTGCGGCCGGGAAAGAGGCAACTAATCATGAAGTGCCGTTCAGTCGAATCTTGGCTAGCATAAAATTTGTAATAGAGCTGT
>NC_139349.1:72521392-72576392 GCF_055883805.1 Amblyomma maculatum | reverse complement strand
CACGGAATGCTAGACGGGAAATTTATGATAGCTTAAGCTAGTCCTGATCCCATCGCACTCTTTGTCCTCCTACCTCAAGCCTTCCCTTGTCCCTGCCTCGAACTAAATCAACCTTCTGCGGTATCCACCAGCCAAGTTGTTATTGTGTGATTATTAAACTTACGTTTTGCATTCCCCCAGGCGTGGCCGACAGTGTTTAGAGCGTGAAAGCCGACTTCTGAGTTCTTCTCGTGGCACCCACCTTCCGTCCTTTCCCTCCTCTTAAACAAGGAATCAGGAATTTCAATCTTTTCCTCACCATTCAGCCGAATCTGGTGCTATTGGTTCCTTTTAACAGATAAACACGCACAACTCGTGATTTAGCAGGATGGCTCTGTCAAGCAGTTTCATGCCCGTCCACTGGTTCCTATCAAGCCGAACTATGATCTCTGCTACAGCAAAAGATGATACAAAATATTGTTGGGGTTTAAGTACAGCTAAAACTTTATGATACGAGCGAAAGCTGTGAGTAGCCGCGATATCCGCATTAATACCGCCCTTGCATCTGCGTTTTTTTTTCCATATTTTATAAATATAGGAATGGAAAGTGGCAGTATCGCATGCACGTATTGTATGATCACCTGGACTGCGTTGTCAAAATGCCCGACTGTTGTCCTTGAATACCCGGTTGCGAACCCGACCACCTGATTGATTTACTTATAGGAAGGAAAAGGCGGTAACTGTCTCACTTGTTTTGTGTGGACACCTCAACCGCGCCGTAAGAAAAGAGAGGAAGGAGGGAGTGAAGTGGAAAGAGAAAAAGACGAGCCGTAGTGGAGGGCTACGGAGTAAATCTGACCACCTGGGGATCTTTAACGTGCACTGACATCGCGCTGGAAGGGTGGCAGTTCCTGGTCCTACGGGGCTGGGACGGTAGGTCAACGCCGCTTGCGGCGGGGGCTAGCCAGCCACTGATTTTTATCTGTTGTAGGCCGTCATTGCACCCGCCACCGCTTAGGGGGTGGCGGACGACGCCTGTTGTTGCGGCGCGCGTCTTTCTCTCCCTCTTCTTCTTTTTTTCTTTCTTGTCTATTTTCTCTTCGGTCCGCACGAGGCAGCGGAGGTGGCTCAGCTATAGAGCCAGTAGCAGGCCCGTGCATTTTCTTTTCTTTCTTCCTACAGCCACAACAACAACACTGACATCGCACAGCCCACTGACGCCTCTTCGTTTCGCCTCCATCGAAACGCAGCCGCGGAGGTCGGGTTCGAACCCGGGTACTCCGGCACCGTAGTCGGGCGTCTAACCACTGCACCATCCCGGCGGGTGGACAGAAGAGAAAATAGAAAAGAAAGAAAATAGAGAAGAAAGAAAAAAAATTAGAGCACTGCAGAATCTTCATTCGAGTAACGCGAAAGCACGGATGCTGCTGTTGGTTACTTCTGGTTGCTTCTAGTAGCTTAATTCATTTCTTGTTTGCCCATTTAAATGGGCCTTATACGCATCATCCGACATACCGTAAGGCTGCGCCCCGACTACTGTGAGGTGCCGAGCCACAGCCCCATTTATCCCCCTAGCGTGACGTCACAAACAGTGAGTGCCCTCCCTTGGCTGCGACACAGCGCCGTGTATGGACTCGCCGCCCCCATCCGAAGGCGCGAGTTGGGGCGCCGTCTCCCAGTTTGGCGTGACGTCACATGGTCATATGAGCGGTTATGTATGGAGGCGCCTCGACACACCAAAGGCTCGAAGTGCTAGCAAACTGATTTATTTATATAGGAAGGGAAAGGCGCGGTAACTGTCTCACGTGTTTTTTTGTGGACACCGCAACCGCACCGTAAGGGAAGGGAGCAAGGTGGGAGTTATTGTGGAAAGAGGGAAAGAGGAGCCGTAGTGGAGGGCTACGGAGATATTTCGACCACCTGGGGATCTTTAACGTGCGCTGACATCGCACAGCACACGGACGCCTCTTCGTTTCGCCTCCATCGAAACGCAGCCGCCGAGGTCGGGTTCGAACCCGGGTACTCCGGCACAGTAGTCGGGCGTCTTACCACTGGACCACCCCGGCGGGGCGAAGTGCTAGCAGCATTGCTTTCGCAATAAATAAAGAGGGAGAGAAAGACACCCGTCGCAACAGCCGTCGTCCACCACCGAAACGGTAGCGGGTGCAATGACGGCTTACAGCAGATAAAGATATGATGGCAGGCTAGTCGCAGCCGCAGGCGGCAGTGACCTGCCAGTCCCAGCCCCGTGGGGCCAGCAGCAGCCACTAATTTCTAGCTTAGCGCTGACATCACCGCTCGGCAGGTCATAGGAGAAAATATATAAAAAATAAATACAAAAGCTGAGAAAACTACTCCAGTGTGTGTGAAACGCTTTGGCATTTAACCCTCAATGGCAGAGCTTAAGTTTCCCCCAAATTTTTTTATTAAACTGCCAAAATAGGTCTAAAGAGTTCGCATGAAAGCAGAACTGATGTAACGCATTGAGATGTGGTAAAATTATGTCATGTGTACACAGGGCAATCATAATTTAGCATACAACACCGATACTCACAACGATTGCAGTGCTCATCAGGTGGCCATTGGACAGGTAGGAGAGCGACATGAAACTGGATATGAGGTACATTAGTGCCCCGCTGCCGTAGTATGTCATTAACTGTAAGAAAAGAGATTGTATTGTAGTGAACTCTACCATGTCGTGTCGACCTGTTATTAGTCGATAAATAACATCCTTCATTCCCGAATGTTCCTTTGTTCGTTTGAACACATTTAACTTACTGAGGTCTCAATGCAACCAAAAAACTCGCCGCAGAATTTGAACACGCAATTTGATGTGAAACCAGGATCGCCTGTAGAAATGTGTTCCCACTTTCTATTTCTCACTGATATGAAAGGGCTCCGAGTAAAGTAAAACTAATGAAGCATCGAAATGGTGCCCGCCGGCGAAACTAATAGATACTGAATGGCTTATCATCCTTTAGCAAAAACAAAACTCCTCCATGCTCTGATCTCAACTCATACACATGGCCAAGAGAAAAACAAAGACTAAAGCCCTGTACCACACTGCACTCACGAATGTGCTACAAAGATAATCTGGCACGGTTGTACACTATTTATTTAGAGCGAAGCTCTTATGCCCCCGTTCGATGATTAAGGCGTGTCGCCGTCGGTACATCTGCCAGGGTAACCGAGCCAGATTCAAGAGCCACAGAAAATTTCTCAGATCAAAAGAAAGAAGACGAGCTCTAACCCGCTTCCTCATCGAACATCCGATACGGCCCGCCGGGCAGACCGGAGGCCTCGCAGAGGCCAGCACTAACAAATGCTCTCGACGTTCTTTCCCTGTCTCCCTCTCTGGGTGCCCGCAACAGCACTCTTCCCTCTAGTCCTTTTTCTCTTTGTAAATAAAATAAAGAGCTGCGCTTTAATTTCGCGTTGGAAACGTCGTAATCGTCCTCCGAATTTATTTTGCCGTTTGCTTCGTTGCCATGCCTACTTAGTATGGAGTTGATGGAAAGAAAGCTATACATGGCGGCGATGCGGAGCACTCCATCTTCCTTGCTGCGTTTGGGGTGAGCCAATGAGAGTGCGTGACCGGCAACGAAATGCGGCCCATATCATATTCACAAGAGGAACGCGCAAGAGACAGGAGTCGATGGTTGCCGCCATGCGCGAGAACGGCAATATTATAATATATGCGAGGGAATGAAGCCAAATGTTGGCGAGGTCAAGGAAAGGGTGATTTTTTTACACCTTTACAGTTTGATGTTGATCTGATTAGTATTTTATCGTTTCAGGGTGGAAGATAATTAAATACAAAGTAGAAAGAAAAAAAGGATACGCCTATAGCGCTATCTCTTTCGCGGCAACTTGGGGCACAGGAAACGTATTGCATTCTTGGTCTGGAATATCATCTTAACGTGACACCATGTTTGAAATTGTCTGAGATTTAATACAGTAGCACCAAATAGAAAGACTCTGGTAAGTGCGTGACGAAACTTGAAGGGAGAACTGTACAGCAAATCGCTGCAAGGTGCAGCATCTTGACAACACGGAGGCAACACGGGCCAAGAAGGCGACTTATCTTGCTATGCTTCTTTTCGCATAATTAGATAATTAGACCGCGAATGCAAACACACTTAAGGAATACGTAGTGTTTGTTGGCAAACGTAAAGCAACGAAATTATGCATCAAACAAAATGGTCGTAAATATGAAAGTTGGAATCGGCAAGGTGAACTGGGAAAATATTCCACCCAGAGGCGTTATATGATGGTACACGATGAAGCGCAGTTTATTTGTAGCAGTGCTTGCGGCTTTCAGGCCGGAACGGCTAAACACACACACACACACACACACACACACACACACACACACACACACACACACACACACACACACACACACACACACACACACACACACACACACACACACACACACACACACACACACACACACACACACACACACACACACACACACACACACACACACACACACACACACACACACACACACACACACACACACACACACACACACACACACGCGCGCGCACGCACACACAGACGCACACACGCACGCACGCACACACACACACGCACGCGCGCACGCACACACACACACACGCATACATACATACATACATACATACATACATACATACATACATACATACATACATACATACATACATACATACATACATACATACATACATACATACATACATACATACATACATACATACATACATACATACATACATACATACATACATACATACATACATACATACATACATACATACATACATACATACATACATACATGCCCTTCGGTCTGTGCTATGCGCCCGCCACATTCGAAAGGATGATGGATAACATCTTGCGGAAGTTCAAGTGGCACATCTGCCTCTGCTACTTGGACGACATTGTTGTCTTTTCCACCGACTTCGCTACGCACCTAGAGCGCTTGCGGCAAGTTTTGGTTTGCCTTACTGACGCCGGCCTGCAACTGAATCTCAAGAAGTGCCACTTCGGTGCCAGGGAGTTGACTATTTTGGGGCACATCGTCTCTAAGGAAGGTGTTCGCCCTGATCCGGCCAAGCTGCGCGCAGTGGCGGAGTTTCCTAAGCCGGTTTCGCTCAAGCAACTTCGAAGCTTCATAGGTCTATGCTCCTATTTTCGGCGCTTCGTGCAGAATTTTGCTTCAATAATTGCACCCCTGATGAAACTACTCGGAGGAAACAATGACTTAACTGCGTGGTCGGTCGAGTGCAACGAAGCGTTCAACGCATTGCGCTGTCTTTTGACTTCGCCACCAATCCTTCGCCACTACGACCCGACAGCACCCACCGAGGTCCATACTGATGCGAGTGGCGTTGGCCTCGGAGCTGTCTTGGCACAACGGAAAAACGGTTTTCACGAATACGTCGTCGCGTACGCGAGTCGTGTCCTCTCTAAAGCCGAATGCAACTACTCAGTTACGGAAAAGGAGTGTTTGGCAATTGTGTGGGCATTGACGAAATTCCGACCCTACCTTTACGGTCGCCAGTTTGACGTCGTCACGGACCACCACGCGTTATGTTGGCTGTCCTCTCTTAAAGACCCGTCCGGCCGCCTCGCACGATGGGCTCTCCGCCTACAGGAATTAGACATCCGCGTTACATATCGCTCTGGCCGTAAACACATGGACGCCGACGCACTGTCTCGTTCTCCCCTCTCCAATGAACCTGCTTGCTCTACGGCGGCTGATCCCGTCCTCTCCTCTCTAACCATCGCTGACATGCCTGCGGAGCAGCGCAAAGACCCGTGGCTCGCCTCTCTTATCGACGTCGTGTCCACTTCTAACGCTGCTGCACCTTCTCGGGCTTTACGCCGTCAAGCACCACACTTTGCCCTACGAGATGGTCTTCTCTACCGCCGCAATTATATGACTGATGGTCGACGATGGCTTCTCGTCATTCCTCGCCATTTACGACATGAAATTTGCGCCTCTTTCCATGCCGACCCTCAGTGTGCCCATCCTGGTGTCGTCAAGACGTTTCAAAGAATCTCTCAACGCTACTATTGGCGCGGCATGTACGGTTATATTCGCAAATACGTCCGCTCCTGCATCGCCTGTCAGCGCCGGAAGTCATCCACACCTCGTGCTTCTGGCCCCTTACAACAACTTCCATGCCCGGCCCGGCCTTTTGACCGCATTGGCGTTGACCTTTACGGGCCACTTCCCTGCACGGTTTCTGGGAACCGGTGGATTATCGTCGGCATCGACCACCTCAACCGGTATGCCGAGACCGCCGCTTTACCCGCCGCTACTGCCCGTGAAGTTGCCCTGTTCTTACTCCATCATTTTGTTCTTCGCCACGGCGCACCGCGAGAGCTGCTAAGTGACCGAGGACGCGTCTTCCTATCCAACGTCGTTGAAGCTCTACTGGCCGAATGTCGCGTCATACATCGGACCACAACGGCCTACCACCCTCAAACTAACGGGCTGACTGAGCGCTTCAATCGTACTCTCGGAAATATGCTGACGATGTACGTTGCCGCCGATCAGACGAACTGGGACGCTGTTCTTCCTTTCGTGACATACGCTTACAACACCGCCACGCAGTCAACTACTGGATTTAGCCCTTTTTTCCTCCTTTATGGGCGTGAGGCGTCGTCCACGATGGACACTATTTTACCATATCGTCCTGACTCCTCCGAGTGTACTCTCCTTTCAGACGTTGCCAAACATGCGGAGGAATGTCGCCAGTTGGCCCGGTGTTTTACATCGGAATCTCAAGGCCGCCAAAAGCATCACCACGACAAAGATGAGACGCCACACGTTTTTCCTGCAGGATCCCTTGTTTGGCTTTGGGTTCCCGGCACCCCACCGGGACTGTCATCAAAATTTCGAACCGAGTATCACGGCCCCTACCGCATTATCCGTCAAACCTCCCCTGTGAATTACATCGTGGAGCCACTCACTACCTCTTCGGACATGCGTCATCGCGGCCGCGAAACTGTGCACGTGAGCCGCCTTAAAACGTACTACGATCCGCTCCTCTTGCCCTCACCATAGGTCGCCAGGATGGCTCCACCTCGCCCCGGGGGAAATTATAGTGAACTACACGAGGATATACGAAGACAAGGATGAAGTAGGCGAGAATACCACGAAGACGAGGATAAGGACGACAAAGTGCCGCTGCGCTGCTCGAGCTCGCTTGTGGAAGGCCTAGACTGGCTGTGCTCTTGTGTGGTTCTTTGTGCAACTTGGAGAGGGCTATTATCCCTGTTAAAGGACAGAAACACCCCCTTTCAATACATACATACATGCATACCTACATACATACATACATACGTACATACGTACATACATACATACATACATACATACATACATACATACATACATACATACATACATACATACATACATACATACATACATACATACATACATACATACATACATACATACATACATACATACATACATACATACATACATACATACATACATACATACATACATACATACATACATACATACATACATGGATACGTGGAATAGGAAGACTGCTGAGGACATGTCTTTTTCGCACTGTTTCTGGTCCCACTTGCGCAGGCTATGAGTCAGTTCACCTCAGGACCTATCACAAATAACTCACCACTATAATTAATAATAGACGCTTCGTGTGATACGTTAAGCGTAGTGCGAGCTAGGTAAAAGAAAGACACCGGTTGTTGGTAGAATTACTAGCGTTCGGCTGGTTGTACGTAATACCTGTTCGGAATGTGTAAAGGCCATGTAAATGTTTATTTTTTTTACTAATTTCGATGTAGTGAATTGCCACATTCTATTGAAACATTGCTTCTTGGTTTTTGTGCCACATTTTGTGGTCCTGCCTCTCTAATACCGCCTGCCGGTGTTATGTTCAGCCGTGCTAATATGCAAAATGGAGTATTGAATGTGGTAAAAAAATAAGGATTTAAATAAATATGCCCAAAGGTAAACCATCACGGTTTGATGATTTCATCCCTTAAGTTTCTTCCCATCTGAGAGCAAATGACGCCTACCCTGACAACCTTAGAATTAGCGTGTACGCGACCTGTAAGCTAGTTTCGAATATTTGACGGGTATGTGCCAGGCTTGCTACATGAAAAACTACTGAATCTTTTGAAAATGTTTTCTGTTTATACTTTCATGAGGCAGAATTATTTTTTATGGTGCTAACGAACGCCTGACATGAACACAGATGGTGTAGTAAAAAATGTAAGGCGGCCGTACTAACGCTTTGACAGTATGTTTCACTGATTATTCTAACTCATGCACATCGTTGCTGCAGGGATGGACATCAAGAATATGCATTTCTAAAAGAAGGAACCTCCTCGGTCCACTAGTGTGTGTGCGGATAGCTACCGAGGAAGAAGGCACAACGTAAAGTGGATGCCGCTCGGGATTCTGTGTACTTACAAACTTTTTGGTGGGATCCAGGTCGCCCACAATGCCATGAAGAATGATGAAGGCACCATTTAGCATGTAGCTGAAACTCAGGTAGTGCAGCATTTGGAAAGGGCCAAAGAAGTAACTCCCAAAGTTTAGCATCAGCAGAATATTAAAGGATATCGCCTGTGAAGGGTGAAGAAATATGAAGTTAGACTCACTAATGTGTTCTCCTTACTTAGGCATCTTGGTCAATACGATCAAAAAAAGATTTTTGGTGCTCTCGTAACTCCAAAAAGAATTTCGGTATTTAATGCATGTAGCTTTTGCCTGGGTTACATTTTGGACCACAAGCGATTATAATATATGTACAGAGTAATATTTAGCGGGGAAAAATGAACTTGATCAAAATTCCTACGAAGTTTAAAGATGAAAGGAGTGCTTGTAAAGTATATTTGTCTAGTGAGCGCTGAACAGATACAATTCGCACGTAAGAAACAGGATTCGTACAAGCAAACCGCTGCGGATTGATAAGCGGCCAAGAATTACGCGGGACGAATACTCACGGTGGTAGCTGCGGCAGACATACCCCTCTTCGTCTTAAAATATCCTCTCGAATCGGTACCCTGGTGAAAATTAAGGGACATAGTTAAGGCCACTGTCAACAGAAGAAATGGCGATTCCTTCTGTTGTCACAAATGTAGGCCGTAAAGACCACATAGGTACATTTCTATAGTGTTGGGTAAGAATATCAAGTGGAACTCCTCTGGCATAATTTTTGAGAAATCAATAAGCGCCTAAAATAGTGCATGGCCAGGAGCTTTGAGATGCCGTTCAGCCTAATAGCCTTATTGCACAGGTAAATTCAACAACTAATATTATGACTTTGTGCGCTTTAACGACCTACATAAACTCAGGCTATGAGGAACGTTTTAGTGGAGGGATTCAGCTAGGTTATTTCGAGCACCTGGAGCTTTTTGATGTGGACTGATGTAGCACAGTTCACGGGCAACATCTATTAAGCCTCCATCAAAATGCGGCCGCCGTGGCCGGGATCAAACCCGAGTTCCACAAGGTACGTGCGCATGGGATCAAGAGGTTGGTATAAGAATCGTTACCTGGACAACATGTGTTATTCTGGTGTGTAAAAAAACTGTCAGGGTACTTGAAAAACTAGGCGACGGAACATCTGACGCTAGGCTTCGTGTATATGGGCAGAAAATTTAGGTTTTAGCTGTGAGGGTAACTAGTGCGCGATGTTCAAAGAATGGTATTTAGCTATACTATCACTTGGCAACTTGGACAGGGAGCTATAAAGGCAAGCGAAGGGTTGCTACGTCACCGGGGAAATTACACTGGCATGCCATCAATTGCTCAGGAAGCGAAATAATTACGGATGAAATAGTACACTGCGTCTTCGTTTGTTAGCTATTACACCAGTTTATGCACGTCGTTACAGCAAGTTTCAAGGAATCAAAATACTTGCCTTTCCCATTGCTGCAATGGAGGTGTTCCCTACTTCGTTTACTTCGTTCTCCTTCTTTTGTGCTCAGTCGACTTTGCTGTTGTGGCACTTACAAGGGCGATTGGCCACAAATGTATGCATCAGAAATACGAAGTATAGGGCGATTTTATAGATACATACACACATACTGTATATATATATATATATATATATATATATATATATATATATATATATATATATATATATATATATATATATATATATATATATATATTGTATTGAACCATGGCATCCGCACCGCGGGCAGATGACCAAGGTTGTGGCGAAGTGTCGCCACGTTTTGGGCACAGTGGCAAAGTGGCAATTTGAGAAGAACGACGACAAATCTTGTAAGCTTGTAAGGCAATGCAAAAAACGGATCGGGGCTGCGAGCGCGATTGGAGAGCAGAGCCGTGCCGCCGGCCATCATGACTTCTCACACTGCTACTGTAACACTGCTTTACGTTGATGCTCTGGAAAAAAAGCAAGGCAGAAAGCAAAGCCTAGCACCTGCGCTTTCGACGTAGATCCGGAGTTTTTTTTGCTCCACACTTTCATCTTCAAATACCACTCAGCTCACACAGATACGCGTAGCCGTTATGCTTAACCCTATCAATTCTCTTCTTGATATGAAACCACGCGCTCAATTTCTTCGACATTGGCTTTATATTCCGCGAGTAATATGATATTTTTGTTCAATTTAAGTTTTGGGACGAGGGAGGTGCAGTTCCTGTCTCTCTCAGTTGACACGTACCCTCATCTGATGTACAGACTTTCTCAAAAGTGGAGAACCCAGAGGGTATGCCTCTGAGCCGTGTAGAGGCGCTTATTTAGCATTAGTGGATTCCCTTCACATTATAGAGGGTAAGACAAAAATGTGACTGTCAAAAGATGAATTACTTATAAATGCTTTGGGTATTCGACATGCACTGAAATCAAAACTGACTAGCGCTTTGCTTCACAAACATAACGAAATACGGTCGCATTCGCTGAGGTTAGAGAGTTAACCTCTTTGTGAGTATCAGGACGACACATTCATTTGCGCATTCTGCAGCTCAACGTTTTTAAAAAGAATGTACATTGCACGAGTGTTTCTTTACGCGAAAGCTTTTATTTACGCAGTACATCTGTTTAGCTGCTTACGGTGGAGTGCAAATCTACTGCATCGTCAAATCAGTTTTGGTTTTGTTTTCGCAAGGCCTTCTACAGTCATTTCTGGTCAGGCCTTTTGCGTATTCCAACGGTGATGTCTTCTGCGGTCAGAACACCTAGACCTTTCTTGATTTTCAATGGTACCTGGAAGAAATAAATCAAAAAGTTTATTGCTCTGGCGCGTTTAAACTGACGTGATGTGTTAGCGGATGTTCTCGCTATACATAGCCTTCTACATTTTCTATGTCCGTTTATTCGTTCTGGGCCTTTAAGGGTATGACGCCACAGTTTAGGCTACTATACGACATATAAGGGCCGGTTTCAACCAAGACGTATGAACGTGCCTGCGTGGCCCATGGGTATCATGCCTGACTCGGCGTCCAAAAGCCGTGGAAGGTTGACTCTTATTATGTTTTCCGACCTTAAACGAGAGACCCGAGTTGTAAGCTGTTCCCAGCTTTCTGGTATATTACGGTCTCAATTAGTGGCTCAAGCCATGAATGAATCAATGCTCGGCCATGTCAGCTACCACCTGCCAGCGCCATGACCGCGACTTTTCGTTCATAACGCTGACACTGACGTTGGACTTTCAGCGTAGCGTCCTATTTTACGCTACCGCTTACGAGGCCGGTTTGATAGCGCCGCGCGTGAATAACGAGGCGTTCACAGCGTTGAAGGGAATTTCTGCAATAAGGCTCTCGCCCCTCAAGGCCATAACCTAAAGCGCTTTGGATGGTTCTGAGTGTAGATCAGTGCCTGAGATTCTGACGATGTGATGCCAGGGCCTCATTGAGGGGAAGCGCATCATTCATTCATTCATTCATTCATTCATTCATTCATTCATTCATTCATTCATTCATTCATTCATTCATTCATTCATTCATTCATTCATTCATTCATTCATTCATTCATTCATTCATTCATTCATTCATTCATTCATTGTGGCGAGTACTTATTTTAGCCACTCGACGCGTAGCGGCGATGACAGCTTGGACCTCCCACCCATCCACTCTGGCTGCCTATGTTCGGTGGAAAAGTCGATTTGACAGCGATGCGAGACACACGCACGGTGCGGCATCAAGGAGCAGCACCAATACTGGACGGACTTTTTTCTGCAATGACGCTTTCCACATGCACAAATGTCGATGCATATATCATGTTTGCGTAGTTTGGACAATTATTGGTATGGTGAAGGCAGGTCACTTTATGGCACTCCGCCTCAAATTCTGTCTGCAGGAGCGCTGGAGAATGATATTTTCTCCTAGTGGGGCCCCTTGCCGCGACTGCAGCGACACACAAAGCTGTCATTCCTCGTCAGTGCCTTATTATATATGCTCTCCTTGCCGTAGCTAAATACATAAAATACAAGGCTCAAGACGGCGGAGCAGTGCTTTAATCTGAGGTTGCAGTGATATGAAATGCTCCAGTTGGTCCTCTACATCCCCATAGCCATGTCAGCGGGGTACCAGAAATTGCTTTTGACGATAGTTTAGTAAACGGCTCTTTGTCACGCGAGGCGACCTGCCACTGTAGTCGCCTTCTGTGCCATCTCCATAGCTGCTCGAGCAGGCGATGCGTATTTTTATATTAGGAATGAGTTATTGGACAGCAAGAAGTGACACTTAGCTCCGGAATTAGGCACTTAACAAAGTAAAACTGGCGTACTGGAATACTTAAGAATTTTTGCTCACACAGAGTGCCATATTGCAGTGCGTGTAGAATGCCAGCAGAACCGGCAGACAGCATAGCACCCTGAATAACGTGCTGCCACTAGCGGCTCAAATTAGCAGCCACTCTCTTACTGCAGCGTGGAAACGTTAGCGAAGCACTATTCTTCCTCACGCTGCGCCCTTGAACGTGAGGGTCTGTATTCTTTGCACTTGGAGCCCATAAACTGGAATGGGTAATGTAGGAGGCTACGGCATGGGGGCATTGTGCTCCTGGAGCGACACGAAGCACGCGGCCGCTGCTGCCGTTCTGCTGGCTATACAAACCACCTGTGGGTTACGGCGAGATGAGGGAGATAGCAGTTATACTGCTGGCCCCCTGCGAAGGGAACACTTATGTTAACTGCTGCAAATCACGTTCCCTTCTTTTCTGCCTGTGTCAGTCTGGCATACCCATTGGGCCACGTCCCGGTGACGTATTAAGATTTGTTTCGATGTGGGACCGTTCACGGGAAGCGAACGGGGAGACCACCACCGACTTGGGCAGCAGGAGGTGCGTACGTTTTCTCTCCGGGTTCCCCGGCCTTTGCCCATGAACCACGGGTTGTCGGGAGGGCCTGATTTGGTGCATTATCCGTCACCGCCTGATAGTGCCGGTGGCGGCGCGTTCATCCATCGACGTGAGACCTGTGTCGTCGAGATGTGCTCCGCGCAACCTTATCCTCCGTCGTGTGTGTCATGCATCTGCTTTAATCCTTCGCTTGGCCGTGTGGCCTGTAAGCGCCCCTAGCTTCACCGTGAGCGCGTGTGTACTGGTTCGGATCAGGCACCGGGCGTCATGACTCCGAACTATGAGGTTGCGGTTGTAGGGA
The DNA here is from genome assembly GCF_055883805.1 of Amblyomma maculatum. Lineage (NCBI taxonomy): Eukaryota > Metazoa > Arthropoda > Arachnida > Ixodida > Ixodidae > Amblyomma > Amblyomma maculatum. Next base: position 72,562,781 of record NC_139349.1, on the reverse strand, counting down.
AGTTTGGGCGTTAGTGCAATGTTTGTAATGCGGATTTTCACATTATAAACGCTCGTGCTTATAACTTGTGCTCTTGCTTAAATCAGCGTGAAAGCCCAGACGCGCAGTGCATGCGGGCTCTGCCCTGGGCTTGCTCTGGCCGGAAACCGCGGTATGTGGATGAGGAGCCATACATCTGTTAAGAAAAAATAATTTTAAAGTAACACATATGCTATATAACATTGAAGCCGGTGTTTCACGGTCACGTGGGGGCTGAGCGCACGGCTTTGGTTGTCTGTTATCGCGATCAAAACGTTAGCTATAAATTGTTAATTTTAAATTCTTTCGATGCAGTCCCGAGTTTTAAGCGCTCCAAGTGTCTTGATTTATTAAAGCCGATAATTGGGCAAGTTTGTATGCCATTGACTATTAGGCAGCGCACCAGAAAACACATTTCGTATTTATTTTGATGCGCTTCTGAATAAAATGTTGTAAGTTCAGCGCTTGTCCCCCTTCCTGTCTACATGCTTCCTGGTGCGCTGCCTTATAATAAGTGCCTTGATTCGGCAGAAAACACACACGTAATGTATTCATCACCAGCTACTATATAAGCTTCCCGCAACATTTTGATTGAGATAGTAGTTGACCAGTCAATTTAATTTATGATGAAAGAAAATTGTTTTTTTTTTATTTGAAGTCTCCCTGGTCGTCGGAGGCCACTTTCACGAGAACAGTGTCAAATGAAGGATACACATTATTACGCACATCTGTTACAATGGCAGACTGTGCTGCCGCCCTAGTATCCGCCACAGGTTCTATTGCACGTGCCTAAACTTAGCGACAGAAACACAAGGTTATCGTTCTACACCATGCTGGTTTCATTTGCCAAGCACTGCTTTCTAATCAATCTATCAACCAACCGCACTACCAACTATCCTCAGTCAATCAACCAACACTACCTCTATCACACACACTACACACACATTTTAAATCCACGGTGTACATTACGTTTCCCACAAGTTTTTAAGACACATCCGATCAGAGAGTTACGGTGGCCGCTGGATGCGGCGTCACGTGTTTACGGTGGTGCATTCCTGACTTGTCCTTCAACGCTGCCTCAAACTGGAGTAGGGCGACGGATTTTAGGCACAGCGTGTCCTGTGCGCTTAGCGTGAAACGGTGATGGCTTAGTTATCTAGTACAGTGACCAGTGAAATTCACCTGTTCGTGTTGCGTGGAATAGGAAACCACTAATAGTGATACTCGATCATTATGTTTTCTTTAAATGTCGTGTTTGCACAAACAACGGTTAAGCGGCTAAGAGGCTGAGCGGGAGCTTTTATCTAAGACACTAAAGTAAGCGCACTCTCCTATTCCTTCTTTGCAGTCGCTTTCTGTTGGTTTCAATTTCATATAGTCATGACAGGACACTCTTTTCCCAGAACTTGTCTGTTCTATTCATACCATCACAAGCCTTAAGTGAAGCACCGCTTCGCCTTTGTATAACTGGCACCACCGATCTGCGGCGTGATTTTCGATGGACTGTTTCTGTCTTAAATCTGCAAACACACGTACAGGATAGACGTTCCGACAAAAGGGCTGTTCTTTCCTGAACAAGTTTTCTTTTCCTCCTCTTGCTCCTCTTACCTGTGTTTTCTTTGTGCGCACAAACTGAACGTTGTGCAAGGAGTAAAGCAGGCAGAGCTTGATGGACTGCAGAGCCAGGCGCATTCCGATGCAATTCCTCGGTCCAGCACCAAAAGGAAGGTATGTGTACGGCCGGATCGACTCTACGTTCTCAGCGCTGAACCTGAAGAGCAAATGCGAAAAACCGGCAGTTGGGGGAGTCAGCTTTTCATTGCAGAGTGCTGCGCGTTAATACTTATCTGTTTTCTTTTATTGATGAGATTTTGACTCAGTACATGAATTAAGGAGGAACAGGTAAAAGGCGTATGAAAACGCCTGGCAGATGCCTGTCCTCCCTGAGGCCTGAGGCAAAAGAGGGTAACATTGACGCTCGCCACGCACACAAAGTCTCTTTCCGCCGCACTTTTTTTCTATGGCCTACTTCTGTGTCTGTTGGTTACTTGCCCTCTTCATTCCACGCTGCGCGGCAAGCAGCAGTGCAGCCAACCTTGAAACTCGCGCATCAAGAGTGCAACGTTTAACCCACAGTGCAAGTGAGTAAAATGTCGCGGCAAAGAAAGTAATGGTCATAAAATAAATATCAGGCATTTGTGTTCTTTTTACTCAATGATACAAAGATGTGACATACAAAACCAGAAAGTTCAGCGATTCCAGACTTTAGTTTTTGCCTATACGTTAGGCTTGAGGCTATCAGTCAGGGTCACAAAAGTTTTCATACCCTAATATTTCCTATAGATACTTATGTTACTGATGGACATGAGCGCTGTTCTCTTCTAAAACTCAGCTTTATTACTTACAGTGAACAGTAGAATAAAAACTGCAAAATTAGATAGAGCGAGCATTAGCCATAGTAGTGTTAGCAGTGAACCTCTTGTATTCATCATGACATTCTTTATCCCGAACTTCCATCGATACGCCACATGAATATAAAAAGATCGAGATAAAAGAACCTAGAAGCCAGTCAAGCTGGCTAAGAGTAGCTTTTTCCTTTTGTCACCTTGTATCTATTTATTTGGGGAAATAAATTAAATCGAACCATATAGAATATAACTTGTCACACGCTGAATTTATCTGAACTGCAGAGTTCTCAACGGCATTGTCCCTTTACTAAAGTGCTATGTTAGAGGTTTCTGTAATCCGGCCAGTTGGTGCCGTATTCTTCAGTTTTCATTAAAAATTACACAATAACATCTGACCACGGCTCATTCAGCTCAATATAAATGGCGGAATAATTTGATTGGTGTCTACCTCTCCGGCTTGAAACTGTCAGGATCAGGGTACAGCTCAGGATCCCGATGTATTGCGTAGACCGGAATCACAACTGAGCATTCTTTCGGAAGCTTGACGCCGGCGTCACCAAGAACATAGTCATCGTAGCCGCATCGCTCCAGCCTGATGGATACAAGAAATAGAAATCAACAGTTGACCACAGCAAATCAACTGTTGACCACAACACAACCGTTAAGACATTGTACATGAGGAAGAAAATTTAGTAGTGACAGAATTTTGGATAGTTTGAAACCGTGAATAGGTTACACCACATAGATATCAGATTAAGGTAATGTAAGCAGTAGAAGAAGATAATAAAATAAAAATATGTGGAACGTAAAACATTTCAGCATGACGTTTGAGTGCATTCATTTTAAGAGGTGAGCTAACAAGGGTGTCAGATTTGTCAGTGAGGCAAAAGCCCTGCTAGTGTCTACCTAGATATGCAGCGCAAGACCCTGCTACGAACACTTGGGCAAAGGACTGCTCATTTAGTTGTCAGCGCAAGTCAGCGCGCCGCGTTTGATTCATCCGGCGGGGAAGACCTTAGTACATTCCAGACGTATACGCCACACCTCACCAGTGACGACCGGCGTCTCGAAGGGAGGGAGAGAGGTCATTATTACTGCAAAAGTTAGGCGTATGTACGCGCCTGTCTTGGCGCGCTGTAACAGACACGCGGAGATCCCTATAAATTGAGGTCGCGTTTGCATCGCTTCGTGAAGCTATCGAGTGTTGCAGTGATTCGTCAAGTGCGACTGTTCGGTTCCTGGGGTCTACCCGCTGTTCGGCAAGGCCATTGATATGCGAGGTATAGCGGCAGTAGCGGCGCCAGCCCTTAGGATGGTCACATCGTGAATTTTCAGACATCGGTCTGAGACAGTGCCCGGTGAATAATTTGATGTTTATTTGTTCTGACTCTCTCGTGCATTCTGTGTTGCGAAGGCCTGTTTTATTGCAAGCCTTTTTAGTTGCATGCTTAGCATTGCCTTTCTGTGAACCTCATGTCTGTGTATTTTAAGTGTTAGTGTGAATTACTCTGTGTGGTCTCTTGCTTTATAAAGTTTGTTTTGTGTGTTAATGCTGATTTTAATATTTACTCTGTCTTGAACCAGCGAAAGCTGGGCACAAACGGCCACCCGTTTCTGTCACTGCAGGTAGCTGAATTCCGATTGAGCTTGCGACGCAAGTCGAGGGAATCTCATTTGAGACCGGAGCAGCTACCCCCACACACTCTAAGGGTGTCTGGGAGTGTGCGCACCAATAGTGGTGCATCGTTAATAAATATAATTATTACCAGGTGACAGTGAAATTTGGACAAGTGTTGGAATCCTATAACGCCTACATGTTCTCTATTCTCCACTACGCTGGCTTGGTAACGGTTCAAAAGAAAAATGGGGTGGATATAAGTTCCATGCCCAAGACAAGAAGCGACGTTTACCTCGAGATTAAAGTATCTGAGAAAGTCTCACAGACTTTTCTGTGCCCTAGCTTCTGTCTGTGTTGAGATTCATCTCGATAACTATTCCTTTAGCGCAAATCTTCTGCACTTTCGAAGGTTCCCTATAATTGCATGGCGTACAAAAATTATATTCCTCACTGAACTTTCCAATGTAGGACTGAGGATACTGTGGATATGTATTCATGCTTTATAATAAAAAATTGGAGATTTTCCCACTTACCTAGTCGCTGGGGGATACAACCGAAGCGTTTCTGATACCACGCAATTCATGTATTTCAACCTAGATATGACGTCCAAGCTTGGCTCTGCACCCTTCGGAAATAAAGCGAAATAACACATTGAAAAAGAAATCACCCTCGCCTACCCCGGAATTAACTAAATTTTCCTTTTAAATGCTGCTGCAAACAATGACCGGTGTACCCGTTGGGGATACACTTCTGACAGTTATTACTGTTTCAATTTCAGATCTTGACGCCAACAAAAAAGTCAATGACACAGCATGACTATAGCGAATCAAGAAAGTCGCTTATTAATTTTTTATTTTTGTATGATTTGGCACTAATGTAATCAAGGGTCGTTGTCGAACCTCCAAAAAGGCACTATTAGATGAAAACCTAAAGAGGACTGCGACCTAAAAAAGTATGGGGGACTTAAGCTATGCCTTTGAAGGTGTAGGCTACCGTCCGACATATAGAGCCCCGCTTTAACCAGGTTGTATGAACGTGTAAGGTGATGCGTCTGGTTTACAATACAAGGATTATGGCAGGCTGACTTTGATATCCTCCTCCCATATGAAAGGAGCGACCCGAGTCGGGAGCTCCTGCGAAACGTAACATTAGCAAACCTACACTCAGTCAGTGGACGGCTATGTCAGCTACCAGCTACCACCTGCCAAAGTGATGGTCGTAGTTTTTCGCTTGCAACGTCAATGTTGAGGCTGAGAAAGCCGACGTCAAATGTTCTGGTGAACGGGGCCTTAAACGCTATTGCGTTGACACGTATAGGTATAGCTACATTTCTACAACACACCTATCTTTCGTTTTTAATGTTTATAAGTAATGATTCTTCGGAACAGGAATTTTGAGCATAGTGGTGCAGTGCGGGTGCCCATGGGCTTGCGAGCCCCGCACTCATCTGTGAATAATAAATTTTTTTATGATCGTGACGATATTGAATATTGAACCGGACTATTACATCCCGAGTGCCGGCGCGCATATCTCAAATAAGAAATGAACCTCTGTTCTGGCAGGCGTAAACCTCTACCGGTACAAAATTATCCCTCAAGATGCCTTTTTCCTGAGGCTCTAGGTTGAGCCAAATGAAGCACAAAGCGCTTATCGAACATTCCTAATTCTGCTCGTCTTGAGTGCAATGCTGCTAAGATAATACCCAGGTGAATTTTACAAAAAAAATTGCATACATTTAACCCGACTTACACCCGGTTTAACGAGCGCACGTAAGCACCTACCGCGCCGGTTAAGTGGTAAAGACGCCAGCCTCGTTAAGAAAATGTATTTATCTTACGATGACGAGGTGAGGCTCCGCGAAGATATCAAGGGCATTCGCCGACACAAGGAAAGCTCACGACTTAATTGTAGCCGGGATAGTAAGTATCCTGCTTAAAAACAAACCGAATAAAAAAATACGCGCAGTCAGGCAGGGTTGTCTTTGAAACCTGGCCTGGATGTGTAGTTTATGGTTCAAGATAAAAGTAAAGAAATTAGAAATTAAAGTCATTTTAAGCAAACTGTAACTCCGTCCACTTAAACCAGACCTCAGTAGCCTATCTAGCGTCACAGAAGCAAAACAAGCTCACTCCTTCATCAGCCTTTAGTCACGCATAGACAGAAGAGGGCACTTGCATGTGTGGCCAAACAGTCGTCCACTTCCTTTCGGAGCTTCTCCTGCGCTTCTGGGTGAAGGGCGAGCAGGTAAGCAGCGAATGCCAGCGTCGATGAAGTGGTCTCTAGGCCAGCAATGAAGAACAGGACGCACTGCGCCAGCGCCTCTCGTTCCGTCAGACCTTGTATACACGAGTAAGTAGCGAACAGCGCGAAACATTAGCACGTGTTTGTTGTACAGGGCGTGATGCGTACAACTATTAAAACTGAAAGCAAAATAATTCCTTCCAAATCGACAGGGGAGGTACACGGTCTTAATTATTTGGCGATGCACTCTGCCCAGTATGCTGTGAAGTCTTTGTATTCAGAGAGGAAGGTCTCAAAGCTTCCGTTTAGCCAGTTCGCTGCAAGTAGTAGGGCTGGCAACCGCGCTGATGGCTCGAGGGGCGTGATCCATGCGCACCTATAATGCGCATTCACAACCTCTTCAACGGCCGTGGCCCCGCTAAGTGGAAAGGAGGAATTCCTGCCGGAAGTGCCCGTAATTGATTTTAGCGCTGAGGTTTCTCTCTCCGGTTTTCGGCTGGTGTTCGGTAGCCGACGAATTTCGATGATTTCTGTACGCGCAACTGGTACTGAGAGTGCCACATTGCAATGGAGATCGCTTCTGAAAACATTGCCGTTCGGCAATGATTCAGCGTCCAACTCTCAAACAAATTTCGCGCAAGCCAGAAGATCATCGGTAAGGGCCAGATGCGGTTCTGGCGGCGGTGTCTTCTTCATTTTAACACCAAACGAGCTTTGGTTTCCAATGTGCAAGTTATAAACGATCTCATCTTCAATTTGGCGTAGTTAAAGAATTATGAATTATTAGCACGGACGCGAAAGCAAGAATTTCAGCTTCAACCGTACAAATGCCGCCAGCCTACCGTTCACGGCCTCCCGATCAGTGGAGGCGCCTCAAGTAGCCGTTTTTGTCCCCGAACCAAACGTAGCCGGGAGTTTCATGACCATTAGAGTATTGAAAAAATCTGCCAATTTATGGCTGATCGACTGCATTCGTGACACCGGGGCCTATCTACAGGAAATGCCTCTTCATTTGGACAAAAGTGAATTTTATGAATTCGCCGAAATAAAAACCTTGTGTACGTTTTGTGGAAGTAGAAGTCTCTAGCTTTGCCTCCGAGCCGACATCGAACAGCTTGCTTTCCGATTCGGTTGAAATCTCAGCGCTCGCAGAGAGATTGCCGTCCTGGGCGTCCATCATGAGCTGGAGGAAATCTTCCTGGCGCTGAAAAAAATAAAATAAAGGGCCATATATTATCTCATGCGCCCATGAATGCCATCTCTTGGTTTTAGCACCTAAATAAGAGGCAACAATGGGCATTGCGGTCGTTATTTAACAATGCGTTGCCTTTCATATGACGTTTAACTACAAACTAATAAAGTAATCAAAATAAGAGTTTGCATGAATGCAGAAATCGAATACGAAAAGAGCGGATGTCATACCTGACCTTTCTGGCGCCTCTGGTTGATGATTCGTTTAGAAACACTCCCGAAGTATTCGTATGGGTCAGTGCCCCTCGCTAACCTAAGCCGAAGCGCTTTTGCGAGCCCAGGAAAGAGTACTGAAAAAAGATTGCACACCCTCAGTTCGATACATTGATAACATGCAAGATGCTATGATAGGAACGGGCCAAACCGATAAATTTTTTCACTATATTTTTTCAGGCGATCAAAGAGTACGAGTCTGCCTAAGTTGATTTTTGAAATCAGAATTGAGTGAAGCTTAACAGAACAAAAGAAAAGACGTGGGAAAAACACTTCACCCCCTGCGCTTAGATTGCCGCTACTATACAAGTATGAAAATGAAGCGACTCATTATGTTTCTACCTACTCTAGCTTACATTTTCGCTGCAGGTGTGAATAAAAAGTCTACTGAAGAGAAGTGTGGAGTATGCTGGACGCAGTGCCCCTGTGCGCCAATCATGACTTGACACCAGACGTGCGGGCTTCTTCGTCGAAGAAGCCAAGCAAGCTCGCCAGCTCACCCGCTTGGAAATCAGAAAGCTACAAGGCATGGGTTCTAGGCGCTACAACCTTAGCCACAGGAAAGTGATCTGCAACCCAGGTGACCTTATGTGAGTTTGGAACCCTGTGCACCAAAAAGAATTACCGGAAAAACTGCTACACCGCTATTTCGGATCTTATGAAGTGCTTCGCCGTGTTATCAACGTGGATTATGAAGTTTTTCTTGATGAAACTGGGCCATCGGTCGTCGGCGACCGCGCACTTACAATGTGATGTGATGCGACTTAAGCCGTAATTGTAGCAGGGATGCTGACTTTGAACTGCTTTCGTTTCCTACCTTTAATGTCTCTATATGTTTTTCGTGCTTTTCTATATATGCGCACAATGCCGCAGCGCCCTCCTTTACTTTTCTAACACTTTCTTTATTTTTGCTTCCATCTGCTTTGTATGTACTATGGCTTCTAGACAATGCTCATCGTTGGCAGAGGACTAATGCCACGCATTTGACACAAGCTACCTGCGCTTTGAGCCTCGACTACTATAAGGCGGTCGCGATTGCAAGAGATGTGCTTGAGCTAGCGCTGGGCTTGGCAATTAAACCTCGGCTGCTCTACTGTACCCTCTACATCTGCGACTGTGCTTCGTCTCGTCCGTGAGAATATATTCATGCGTGATACCTTGTTATTCTTTAGGATCATCAGATACACGGCATTCTTCTGTGGTCTTGCGAAATAAGAATTGCTATGCTTTACTTTTTTTTTCTATCGCAGGAAAAAACAAAGTACTTATTTTTGCAATATTAATCATACTTAAAAATTGGGATTTCATCGCTTTCCACCTAAAGCGTAATGCGAAGTTCATTCTCAAAATTGCCGCTACTTGTCTACAATATATTGTTTGAAATTCTTCGAGATGTACAGGTATAATCTTTAGTATCGCTTTCCCAGGGTGAACCTCCTCAGTGCTTGAAATATAGTTTTCCCTCCAAGAACATTGGGGGAACGTTATAATTACTTAAACAAGCTTTGTCCACACCTGCGCAACATTCATTCCAGTAATCTTTGTATGAAGTGCTACATATTCCTTTAAATTTGATAGCAGTTTTCTGAGATGTCAGCATTATATCTGTTTTTCAAAAGGAAAACTTCAGTCCAGAAGCTTCCTTATAGACGGTACCCGCTTACACCCTCGGCCGAAGCAGCTTTGTATCTGTTGTGCCTGTAGTGGTAAACCGCACCAGCTATAAACCCGCACACATCGTCCGAGCAGTGGGAAGCATGATCCGGAAGGTCAGTGCAAGCTCATCGACATGGTTGAGGTGGCAACGACAGACACCATTTTGCCAGGAAAACTTTGTCTAGCTCCGGATTTAAATTTGGATTGAATGAAAACAGTTGTTTTTAATTCAGTCATTCACTGCCGTAAAACATTCGCGGGTCACTTTGGCGATCTGAAGTGTGCAGAGGCGAGATCCTATTGCGGAATTGGGACGTCATTGCGCCTGCGCAGTAGCGGTGGTTCTTACGTGTCGGTTGAGGTTTGTGCACAAGGACACTGCGAATGTACAATGCGTGCGTTGAAGATGTCTCAAAAATGACTAACTAACTAATTATCATTGACCGACTAAATAGTTAACTATTTATATTTGATTACTTAACTAATTATTGTTAACTGATGCGTATAAACCTGCTATTAAATTATTGATTGATTAACTATCAGTGTTGAAACCATCCTAATCTTTCTGAAGACGATTGACAGCTGTCGCGGACGCACGCGCGGACACGCCGGAGAGTCGTGAGCCATAATAGGCTTTAGCCTTAATAATCTAAATCTGAGCTGATGATTTCCTAGTAGCAAACGCTTAGCTGTCTATAATTCTCTGTTGCTTTTGCGCTGTTGTCTGAGTTGTGTACAAATGGATCAGTTTATTGAATTTTCCTTCATTCGATCTTAGGCTGTAGCAGTGCAATTCCTCTGGCGGTAGATAGGTCATCATCAGTCTGTTATCAGCACTGATACCTCTGGATTCGTTCTATCGCAATTGAATTTACGCGCTGAACGCATAGAGCCCAAAAAAACAGAATGTACCTCCGAAAAGCACCTTCCATGACATTTCTGCTGAGAAAGCCTTGTTAGCTTGTGTGACAAACTCGTTCGTAGCATCCGTGTGCGAGTCGACTTTGGTCCCGAACGCACACCTCATTATTACGTCGAGAGAGTAGTGGCCATAGAACCTGCAAGAGTACTACTTAAATGCGGGAACAATTCAAAGCTTCCGTGTCCTGAACGACCAGACGTTCACAGTACTAGAATCTCCGTTGCTGTAATTATAAAAAAGAAAACGATGAATAAAAAAAGGCGCCATGAAACGAAAGAATTGGCAGCTAGGTTAGCGGCCGATGTCAGAGTATAGTTAAAAGAAACGGTTTGTTATCAGCATTACTTAGCGTGTAGAAAACTAAGGCAGTTATGCTGACCTAATCTAACAAGCTAATTTATCTTCATTTCACTGTGTTTAAAATTGGGTTAAAACGTCTCATGGTAGAGAAACACTTCATTTTTTTTTAACAGTTTGGGCGGAATAGTTCGAGGCGCAAATATCATAAATGATTATAGATGAATGTTATCAGTCTTGCAAAACAGAATAACAGAAGTACTACAGAGTTGCAGAGCATATTCTAGGAGCTACGGTCATTTTTGATGGTGCATCAAATCAACTGTGCATGTAAAGGCAGTTTTAAGCACCTCGGTGAGTAAATCACCCCACCTTCAATCCAGATAGCAAGAACGCAAGTAGTGCGATAGCTGACTGCATTTACATTTCAGAGCAGCAGACTAAACTGATAAGATACACATAAAAACAGTTTTGACCTCTCGAATGAGCACTTCCTCTATCTGTAAATCATTTCTTGCGGTTTTATCAAACTCAGCGTCAGCATATGCCATTAAACGTGCTCGTATATTACGGTGCAAAATTACGTTTTTGCTTATGCGGTATCTGAGGGTTCACTTACCGCTTGGCATCGATCTCATCATTTCTTTCAGCTGCTGTTTCGAGATGCTCAGATGTGATCCGTGCACAGTCCTGAATCAAAGCATTAATCTGGAATGAATTGAGCAAGTATTCAAATCAAGGGGAATTTTTTCCAAAGGCGCTCACGCCATTATTTCCCCACAAACGTATTTCAAGCGCTTCCCTGAACTTTGTCGTTGTCCATCGAGCAAGCAGCTGTTGAAATTAAACAATACAAACCTGTTGCTCAGGGAAAGATAGGATTTATGTTAAATTTTTTTAAATTAAGCTCCTCTCCTTATCAAGTGTCAATTATTACCTTATTGCCTTTCTTTATGGGGTGAGTAGAAATCGCGATATTCTCTTAAATGTCGGCGATGGGTGCAGTTTCCATTCTGTGGTAGCACCTCCTCTCGCCCACCTGCGTAACTCTACCTAAGGTCACCTTCTTAAGTACGTGCCTGCGTAGCTCAGGAGTACCACGTCTGACTCGGGATGCAATTGTCTCAAAATGTTAGTTTTTAGTCTCACCCCCCCCCCCCCCCCCCCGCCCCCCTTCTCAAACTTGCACAATTTTGCGGCTTCTGAAAACTTGGCACTATCATGTTGGTTATGTGTCGTCACAGAACTCGCCTACCTGTCAGTTTCCGGTCATGTCATTCAGCAGACCGAGATATGCATGTTCGTGATTTTTCGCTCATAGCCCCGACAACGCCGACGCCGCATTTCTTGGAGCACGCTGGTTTTTTCACTATCGCGTTAAACGTTGGTGACGACGGTAACCAGTCACCTTTCCTATACTGGGTCACATGAATATATTATATTCCAGAGAAAGAATAACTACAGGCCAGATATTCTTTATCCAATAAAAAAGTGGGGATTAAAGCCTGGCTTCAACCTAATGAAAAGAGCGAAAACTATGTTAGGTATGATTATTCTTGGTTTGCGGTTTGAATTAAGGGGACGCTGTCACGAAGTCGGCGCACATTTTAGTAACTAGTCCAGCGTCGATTTTCTCGCCAAAAGCAGAGACCAGTTTGATTCTGCCAGATGGTTGGCGTTCTTTGACTGGCACTTTATCTTCTCTAATCACCGTGGTCTCGCTACCGGTGTCAAGAATTGCCGCGACAGGTACACCCGCGATGTCTATTCCAACCTTCTGTACTTCTGAAATCCGCACGGCGTCGACATTCCGTGCGGTTTTTGGTCCCAGAAGGTCCCAGAAGATTGGAGAAATGTCTACAATTCTCCGTGCGAGGAGCGCGTATAGCCTTGCATGCACGGCGTCACCCCCTCCTCATCACTTGGCGGCAATGGCTCCCCCGTCCGGAGAAGCAACTGGATGTCTCCAGAAGGTCCAAAGCTGAGCATTGACAGCGTGCATCTCGACGGGGAAAGGAGAGGACGCTGAACAGTGGAAATTACGTGTATGTGCGCCTGCCTTGGCGCGTTGTCATAAGCATACGCGGCGCGTCCTATTTATTGTTGTCGCGTCGCTTCCGCAAGCTAGCCAGCGTTGCGGCGAGTGCTTCAGTGCTACTGCTGGGCTCCCGCGGGCAACCCGCTGTTCGGCCAGCACACTGGTCTGCGAGGGAGCGGCGCTCGTCTACGGGGCCGCCACATCGTGATTCTTCAGATGTCGATCTTTGACAGTGCCCGGTGAACAATTTGGTGTTTATTTGCTGTGACTCTCTCGTGTATTGTTCAGTATTGCAAAAGCCTCCGTGTTTATTAAAGGCTCTTGAGTTGATGTTCTGCATTGCTCTTTGTGAACTTCTTGTCTGTGTATTTTAAGTGTTAGTATGAATTTCTCTTTATCGTGTCTTTTTGCGCAAAGTTCGTTTTGTTGGTTGATTCTCACTCCGATCCTTTCTCTGGATTGAACCGGCGAAAGCTAGGCACCAAACGACCCCCCCCCCCCCTCCCCCCCAACCTTCATCTGTCACTACAGGTAGCTCAGTTCCAGCTGAGCTTGTCACACAAGTCGAGGACATCTTTTTTGAGACCGGATTAGCTGCCCCTCCCCCTTCACACACACACAAACACATTCTAATGATGTCTAGGAGTGTGCGCGCCAATAGTGCCGCATCGTTAATAAATTACAAGCATGAACGGGTGACAGGCGCTTAAGCTTCGATCGCCTTGAGAGTACGTAGCCGCGATAACCTCTGTAACATAGAGTTTTCAAACAGCGATATTTTGGTTTTCACTTTTTTTCATTGGTAACGTTTTGGGGAAAGCAATGTGATGCATACTTTTGGGAAGACGCTATAGAGTATTGCACACATACACTTAATTTGATCGATGCCACATTACCCTTTTTCAAGGTCAAGTGATCGGAGAGTTTGACCTTGGGTAATACTTGTCGTAATGAAGCTTTAGCTTTAAAAATAATCGCGCTGTCAAGGCGGACAGAAAGTGCTGCCAGTTGGGTTTGAGTTAGCTATCGAGTCTGGATGAACCCTGTACATTTGCAGTGTCCCTTTGAAACCGCGAAGTACTGTTCACTACGGAGAGACCAAAAGGGCACTCTCTGCTTTGAAGCCAGCGTAGAAAGAGCTATGTTACAATAGCTGCGTACCTTGCGTAGCTTACAAGCTGAGAAAGCCGGGCTTGCCACTGCACGAATTGACCGCCACCGCTCCACGTTTGCTATTAGCATCATGTTGTCGAAAATAGGATGGGAGCTGCGGCGATGCTGCAGTGAAAATCAAACAGTACAAAGCTGTCAAGGTTAAAGGCCCACAACGAAAGCTGAAAGCTTACGCTTGTGCCAGGTATTGAGATGATAAGGGTTTCAAAACGAACGAAGAACGCCAAACAACCTGCTCTCAAATTTAACGCAATAGGAAGAAAAATATCCCGCCCTATTGCAAGGACTGTACCTATACAGATGTTTTCAGCAGAGTTTCTTCGTATTCTATTCCATTTTACATTGCTCCAAGGAGTGGACACAAATATATTGTTCAAATAGTTGTCCTTATAATGTCCTTTAGCGAGTCTTTCTTTCAAAACGCATATAGCAAAAGGTAATTATTCTGTACCTCGATAAATATGAAAATAGTCTATTAAGCGAGTAATGAATTCAGAACCCTGATATTTGCAGCGGTATGTTTTCCGCAGTGCATTAACGTGCGATATTTTTGAGATTTATCAGGAAGGCAGGCATAAATCGTTAAGCTTCACTTACCAATCTGTTGGGCAAAAGCTGAAAATCCTTCACAAGGACCTGTTTTATAAAATCAGGGTCGGCTACTACCAGGACAGGTTCCCCTCGTTCATAGATGCTGATGAAATATGTAAAAAAAAAAAAAAAAAACGTGTTCATTACGCTTAAGCTCTTTCAGAGCACATGTATTACAGCTGTATGACTTCTGGCTTGTGCCGAAAATACTTCGTCGTGTTTGAAAGTAATCAGTCTGCATAGCATGAAAAAGACATTAATGCAGTTTTCTTTTGTTATTGAACTAGGAAACGCCAGATCTTATAACCGGACGCCTCAATCCTGCCTTAAGGAATGAGTGCAGTATCCTTATTTTACACAAAAGCTTGTATAGCTTTGTGTGATTGACTGAACTGAAGTGGGAACATGTGCCATCTTTTCTACATGATGGTTTTGCTGGTGGTTGTGGTGAAGTCTGCTGTCGAGAAAAATGCAGTTTGGATAGGGTATTCTGGCCCACTGTACGCACAATCAAGTAGTTCGCATACATGCTGCTTGCATTAGTATTCAGCTTTTAAAGATATAAGTAAGATGATATGCTTTACTCGCTATAAAACAAACATCGCGATGTCTCAATGTTCAGGGCGCTCGACTGCTGACTTCTGGGACGTGCGAACGATCCCTGTCTCGTTACGATAGAGATGAAATGCAAGGAACGTCTGTGCTGGGTGATTTCAATACACGTTGAACAACCAGAGGTGGCGAAGGTTAGCGAAGCCCGCCACATGGCACCTCTCATAGCCGATGCCGCTTCGGGACGTGAAGCGCTTCTTATTTTGCTGCTACACTTGAAGGCTTCTACGCATGCGTAAAAGCGACAATCAGTAAATGTTGCATCAGAGACCAGCAAAACGTTTGAGAAAGCAGAATTAGCCTATGATTTGAGTCCGACTGCAAATATTACACGGCAGCGTTACATAAATATGCATCCAAGCTAGGTGATTAAAATAGCTTTTTTTTTTTTTAATTACAGCTGGTGGCTTTCGCGCAAACCCGTTGTTTCTTAAAAGCGGGGTAAAATAGCCCTTAATTTCATACTGATTCAACTATCTCGCTTTCCTTCTTATTTGGACGTGATTACTTCGGAGATAATGAATTTCATAGTCGCGAGAACACGAAGAAACCCTTCTCTTCGGTAACAGTTTTATTCAAGCCACTTTCTTTGCAAATAACTCTAAAATTTTGTTTTTGTCTGCGAGTGAACCAATGCTCGGTAATTATAGCGCGTACAATCCATCAGAACATTTTCATAAACCTAAGAGCAGCTATGTACAGAGTTTTGTAGCGTCTTCGAGCGACTGAATAATGATTTACACGTGAACGTAATGAAATATTACATGAAAGGCCCTGAAATTTGGCGAGTGTGTGAAGCTTTTGTCACAAAGTCAAATTCATTGGCATTGTCAAAAACGATTATTCAACTAATTTAGAATATATCAACTCTCTCTCCCTCTGTCTTTCGGTATTGAAATCATTGTTTCAGAGCCACGATGTCAAATTCTTTGACACTGGTTGCAAAAACAGCTCTACCCAGAGTCGCAGTGAATTCGGCGAACTCACGCCGACAGTCAGCTCTCCTGTGCGAAGAAAAGTCCTGCACAGTCGGCGTGGCATCATTTTGGGGAATATTTCGGATTAGTACCTGTGTTTACCTAGAATTAATATGCACTTGTTGCGATGGAGCACCAGAGCAAGATGATCAGCGTGGCAGGCTTCTCATTCTGAACAACCCGTGCCGTGCCTGCGCTCCGAGCACGCGCTGTACATCTTTATTTTCCTCTAACACTGATCTCAGCGCCTCCGCTTTATAGCGTCGGCGGGCGGGGCCCCCCGCCTAGACGGAACGGCGAAAGGTACACGCCGTCGGAGTAGAGATGGGGGTGCCACGGCGGCAAGCAGGTCTGCAGATAAGCCGGGGACATCTGAGGGGAGCTCCTGGGGATGTGTCTCGAGGTACGCGGGTTTGAGGCGATCTAGAGAGACGACCTCTTCACGACCATCCAGCAGGATTGTCGCTGACTTTGTCGTCCTGTTGAGGACGCGGTACGGGCCGTCGTATGAGAGGGTAAGAGGCGCCTTTACAACGTCTCGCCTGAGAAACACATGCGTCGAGGAATCAAGATCTGGGTGCACAAAGACTTGATGGGCAGATAAGCGAGGCGGCACTGGGCGCAGATGCTGAAGACAGTCTTGTAGGTGATGAAGGTATTGTAGGGGCTGGGACGAGGGAGCCGAAGGTACGAACAAGTCTCCGAGAAGCCACAGGGATGTACCGAAGACGAGTTCGGCCGCCAAACAGCCAAGGTCACGACGCAGGACGGCACGTAGGCCTAGGAGCACCATAGGGAGGTGGTCGACCCACTGCTCGCGATCCAGGCGCGCAGTGAGGGCAGCCTTGAGCTGGCGATGGAGCCGCTCGACCATGCCGTTGGCACAGGGATGGTATGATGTGGTGCGGCAGTGTTTAGTGCCCAAGTAGCCGTGTGAGCGAAGTGAAGAGGGCACATTCGTACTGACAGCCGCGATCCATGGTAACAATGCCGGGGCAGCCGAAGCGGGAAACCCATGCTGAAACGAAAGCTCTGGCAACTGTTTGCGCAGTAATATCCGGAATCGGCATGGCTTGGGGCCAACGGGTGAATCGGTCAACCATCGTCACAATATACTTGTAGCCCTGAGAGGGGGGAAGGGGTCCAACCAGGTCAAGATGAATATGGTCAAAGCGCGATCACGTCCGGGTCACCACTGTTGCGATGGAGCACCAGAGCAAGATGACCAGCGTGGCAGGCTTCTCATTCTGAACAGCCCGCGCTGTGGCTGCGTTCCGAGCACGCGCTGTACATCTTTATTTTCCTCTAACGCTAATCTCAGCGCCTCCGCTTTATAGCGTCGGCAGGCGCTATACACTCAAAATGGGTACCGAACCCGCCGGGCAGTACGCTGCTAGCATTGGCGTAACACTAGTCAAGTAACGAACGATATACAGATCCAGGCCATTTCTGCTTTCTTAAGGCAGGTCAGAACACGATACCCCCACTAGCATATCGCCCCGCAGTTCGTCGTGCCCTGGAGTCCACCTGCCATGTCAGACAGGCGCAGTGGTGTCGTCTTAGAAAACTAGAGGACGAGAAAAAGTAGATGAGCAACGCGCAGCTCTGAGAAAGAGAAAAAGTGCATTTAGAATGACGATTTTCGCCCCAGTACAGCATTGTGTCACTACAGTTGCCACTTTGATCAGCACATAACTATTAGACATGCACACAGCGGCGAAACGACGAAGTTAAAATTAAAACTATCATATGTGCAAGTGTGACGCAGCGAAAATACCAGTTACGTGACCACGTCACAATGCAAAACGCTTGCAGAACGATGACAGCTAATCTAAAAGATGGGTGATTGCATTCCTTGTTTGCCAACAATGCATGATTCTTTTCAGCAGCACAGACCAATTCTACTAACCTTTTTTTTTCAATTGTGAACATTAAGCAGTAAATCACTCATCTATGGCAGAGGGCATGTTTCCTTCTCCACAAAACCAGTCGTAAACGAACTGCTCTATGAACTCTGCCGACTGTCAATCAACACTATCGCAGCAACGCTGCCGACACCTCTAGGTCAATTTCTCGGTGAATAGCAAAGGGGAGGAGCACGAACGGAGAATATCATGGTGCCATAAAGAAGTGGTCGGATCGCAGTTGCATCTGGAAAGTTTGCATATTAGAAATCTTGTCGGAGAATTTCGAACAAGCTATGAACCTCCATCTTAAACGCATTATATCGTTTGGTCTGCCAGTATTTAGGCATGAATTGTGTCCTTGTGTCTGCGACGGGAGGAACAATGTGCGTACATGTCTGTCTGCGACGGGAGGAACAATGTGCGTACATGTATAAGCATACAGTCCGAAACCCACGCTATAAACGCGACCGCAAACGTGAACGAAAAGAAAATTGCAAGCAGTAGGCTGGGTATGCATGCGAGCGTGAGGAAAGTTGTGTTTTGTTGGCCCTCTTCAAGAAGGCACGAGTCCATCATCACAGTTCACTTCAGGACATTAAGGATGCATCACGCATCTTTCTACAGTTCTTCCGGAACTCAGACCTCGACTCCAGAAAATAGCAGGAGTTGACTATTGATTATCGTAGGTAACTATGTGTACAGCGATGTAGATAAACCAGAATCAAGTGTACGCTTTTTATGGACTTTATGTGACACCGAATTTTCGCTACGCTTGAGCGATTGACGGCAGAGTCCTCAGTAGCTGGCAGAACCTCCTGGAAAGCGCCTAAGAGGAGCTAAGGCTGCGTATGTGTCGCGAGCAAAACGACGGGTATAAGCGCACAGAAGAAGCACTAAAATTAGGCGATTAAGGGACACAGCGATGACAGATGGTTTGGTTGATGAGGTTTAACGTCTCAAAGCGACCCAGGTTCTGAGGGATGACGTAGTTTTGGCTCCGGAAATTTCGACCACCTTCTGTTATTTAACTTCACTGACATCGTACAGCACACGAGCTCATTGGTTTTCGCCTCCATTGAAAACCCACCACCGCGGCCACGATTCGATCCTGCACCCTTGGGTACAGCAGTCAAGCGCCGCAACCACTGCGCAACCAAGGCGAGACCTTTCGCTCTAGATTGATATAGTTTGTGGAGTGAGTGAGCTGCCGTTTAGAGAGCGAGAATTTTACAGTACAATAAAAGCAAGCAGTTTGGATAAGTATATTGTAACTGACGGCGTGCTCATAAAATGGTAACAAGATATCACTTACCCGAATAGACGGCCCATTTGTTTATATCTGTCCTGATCGCTGAGGCACAGAGGCTGAAAAAAATGACTGTTTGAGAATTCACAGTGCTTAAATTACTCTCGCTTCTCGCAGAGGTCGTTAATATCTTCGCGTAATGAGACGCCGCCTGCAGCATAATAATAATTATCAAACAGTTAAGGTCGGATAAAAATAATACTAATCAATCTCTGCGCCACGCAATATGTTACCTTAGATAGTAGACTCTTGACAGGGCCAAATATCAAAGAAAACTCCTCGTGAGGCAGATTTTGCTTTTTCCAGTAATTTCGGTGTCTTGTGGCATACCTGTAAGCATCAAGAGTTCAACACCATCGCTCATGGAGTGTCTTGCAGAGCATAACCTGAAGCTGTCCTTCGTCTCGTTTTGAAAGATATTTGTGCATATATGTGCAGGTATCAAGGATTACGTTTGCTGAACACTTACAGCTGACGAGTTCACAGTGCAGCAGTTCCGATATTTCTAGCCCAAAGTTTCACGCTTTTAGTTGGAATATAGGCTACCACATGGCATTCAAAATATAGCATCCCGCATTTTTGTGAACTCATTAGCAACACTTCACACGAGAAGGGCTAGGCCAAATGTAAAATGGAAAATCATCTGCGGTGTACCCATTCATTGCACAATAACGCTGCTTGAGCTATAGGTCACAATTATAATATTCTATTGCTTTTAGGCGGGTCTTACTATCTGTACTTACTAATAGAATTCTTTATCTCCATGTGACAGAGTCATGTCCATAAGCTTTAAGGCGAAAGTCTTTAATGGCTCATGCTGTCGTGGACGAAGTGTGTCCCACTTTTGCGGCGTTCTGATTGGCCGTGGCGGGATACGTCTCTGCCATATGCAATGCCACACTTGAACGCGCGCCAAGAAACGCCACGCGACAGGAGCGATGGTGTACCGTCTAAACACACTTGCCGGACAAAGTGTGACAGATACTGCGTCTTACCTTTCCTGTAAACCAATTATAGTTATATGTAGCACTGCATTGAATGCCGACAAGAGGCTAACGATGGGAGGCAAATTATAGGATAGGAAGGGTAGGCTTTCGCCATTCTCCTCTTAAGAGACATCTAAGAGACCTTATAAATTTTTTGTTCAAGCAGACGTCGTAAAAGTGTAATATCTGATGCAGTAAGATGCGATAAGCACAAGCGCGTTTCTCGCCAGCAGTGTGTTGTGACTGCCAAACTGAGCGCCTTAAATGCCGCCTTTACATAATGGCATGAACTATACAATGTGAATGCGAAATTAATGTGGTGAGATTTCTAGGGCATTACTTCTAATGAAGAAGGTGACCTGGTGCCAGCGCCCCGACATGAGACGCGAGCAATCGTTAACAGAAATCATTAGATGATTTTGATTGTTTTGCCGCCGCTTCCCAACGTTGAGAAGACGGTTGGTGGAAAAGTCTTAGTAACAGCTTGGCCTCAGTTTAAGTAGCCCGATATTATTATCATTTGGCTCCACCACCCTTGGCCACAGTCACAGGTCTGTTTGTACCGCCATGCAAAATTTTTGACACGAATTCGTTGCTCTCCAATTCCTGGCCGATCTCCGTGTGTGTGTATGCGCCGTATGTTATTTGGTAAACACAACCAGCCAGACAAGCCCGAACCTGCAAGCGGCTCTCTTGACCTAGCCCTAGTAAACAAGCTCGCCCTACACTAAAGCTGGTTGTATTCTTAGTGGAGCGTGCGGGGACTTATTCTTGAGCTATGCAGTCGAACACTTGGTACTAGGATGCCATCTGACGGCATCCAAACAGCCGTTTCGTCGCCGCCAATCGCAACTTGTCCAGGTACACTTCGTCAATGGTGTGCTGCCATTTTCAGTGGGATGGACGACTGGAGGACTGGCTGTCCTCCGCTCACAACTGGTAGAACGACAGCATGAAGCTCAGAAATGTCATTTCTGCTTGACCTATGTGCGGACCTATGGTTAAAAGAGCATGATTCGGACATCACCACCTGGTCCGCTTTTAAGACCGCCTTTATTGACATCTTCGGGCGTCCAGCCATGCTCAAACGTCGTGCTGAGCAGCGTCTTCGCTCTCGCTCCCAGCAGGATGGTGAAAGCTTCACCAACTACACCAAAAACATCCTGGATACAAACAAGCGCATGAGGGCATTATTAACGACACCTGTCTCGTGATAATTGTCAAGAGCCCCACTTTCCGACAGATTGTCGACCTGTGCCAAAGCTACAACGAGCTGCGTCGAGGACGAATCTTCTCCCGGTTGCCCTAAGCACAGATCGCTACTCTTAACAGCATCGACATGAGAAATGAAATGAGCAGTTTTCTCATTATCCAGATCAAGTAGTTTGCCCATGAGGAGGTCACTCGGCAACTGTCGCTGCTTCCCTTTGTTCCGGTCCCGCCACAAATCTGTCACCGACCATTTAACACATGATCCGGGAGCAAGTGTCTGATGCGATCCCGTCAATTTGTCACTCGCTTTCCGTTGCATTGCATCCAATTGCAGGGCTTCCTGTTACTGCGCCTCCCAATGCTGCGCTGCTTACTTACGTTGAAATAGCCCGACAGCCAACGCTAGTGTTTTGAGCTCCCTCTCGAGTCACACCCGCTCCTGCGGTTCTGCCGTGCCCTAAACGTTTCCAACCAGGGTGAACACCAGACAACAACTTCCCGATTTGATATGCCTGTGACTTCCCTGGACACGCGATGCGTCACTGCCGCCGCCGCGTCGTGACCTCTTCTGACGAAGCCGACCATCAAGCATATGGTACACTTCTCGGCATTTTACCCCGACCCAAACAGCCGAGCACCTCCACTCCGAATACCGTCCATCTGTTCGTCGCCGCTCGCTGTCTCCCATGCACCGTCGTTTGAACCTGCCGCAGGAGAACTAAGGATTGAAGTTCGGGGCAAGAACTGCGTTTTCGTCGAACGATCTGAGCCCTCGGTTTCCGCCGCCGAATTTGATAAATGTGTTCGAGAAGGGCATCGATGCTGTAAGGCCGCGGTGGCTTATTCTGTAATGTTTCGGCGTGCACGCCACAGAAAGCAGCGATGGAAAGTTCGAGCAGCTTCCAGACGGAAACGCGACCGATTGCGCAATCTCGGCCAGCGCGCTGCGCCTCCTCGCCCTCGTCAACATGGGCTGACTCACGCGTGCATCCCTATGCACGGACCTGGCCCTTCTCCTCACTTGGCGCCATTAAGAAGGCCGTGCGCGCTGACGATGGCTTCTACTAGTTTCCAGGTCTTTCTAGTGAGCCGAGGGGGGAGGCATAGCTTTGACAGCCCTGAGCTGTTCCCACTCCTCCTTTGCGCCTGAAGGTTTTTGCGCTGGTTACTTAAGAGTGCGCTGCGCGGCCATCGGGGGTTTTGATTCTGATCGTCGACGAAGCTAGCAATAGCAGGCAGGCGCCGACTTATATGTTGTAAAAATAGCAATGAGCTGAGTGTGTCAACTCGTGGAGTTGCGCGTAGTTTTCATTCAGTCGCCTGTCTTGTAGTGTAGACGCCTCTCTTTTGTAAATAATTTTTCTATACTTTGTGTTTTTATTGTTATATAAAGTTACGTTTCGTCGTTTAGTGCAAGTCTTCGTCCTTCGACTCATGGTATGTGTGTGTGAACTATACGTCGCCAGTCAAATCCACGTGCACTTTGAATAGGTGCAGAAGAGTTGAAGAAAACAAGAACCTGACCTTTACTCGCGCAGCCCGATAGGACGATTTGGCAGCTGCAGCACTCCGCAAGCCCAGCCCGTTACTAGAGCAGTCGCAACGTTATCGGCGCTCACCGAAGTCTTCCGGTCGTTCAAGGTGGGAGTGCATCGCCGCGTGCAAGGACCTAGGTACCCCAAGAGGTGACGGTCAGAGGCAGCGGCGACTGGGAATATCCACCAGCGAGGAGCGACGCGGCAAGGAATGAGCAACCGTTGCTGAGTTGCCGAGATCTCTCGGTCGTTTGGGGCAGGAGCCTCATCGACGCGTGCAAGGACCCAGGGACCCCCAGTGTGACGGTCAGTGGTAGCGACGATCAGGAGTGCCCCACAGCGAGGAGCGACACGGCGAGGAAGGCGCAACCGTTGCTCAGGTGAGTGGGATTTCTTGCGTCCGTTGGTGTGCGTGGTTCAGGCATCTAAAGCGGGAGGTACGTGGGGATGACGTGTAGTTAGATTAGTAAACGTGACCAGCAGAAAATCAGTGTTTTCTGGATGGACCAGTGTGTCCGTAAGCGTTCCCGTAGTTGCACTGAGATGGAAGGATTACGTAGCAAAGACGAAAAGTAAGGACTTAATGAAGCTTTGAGAGACAGAGGCTGAAAGAGAGGCTCGGAGGCGAGAAATGCATAAACGAAGATAAAAACTCAAAAGTAGAAATCAGAAAAATAGAAGTCATAAAAAAAGCTATGCGCTCATGTTGCTGTTAGCGTGTCAGTTCGTGGAGCAGCGCGTAGTTTTCATTCAGTTAGCCTATCCTGTAGTGTAGTCGCCTCTCTTTTGTAAGTACGTTTTCTGCATCTTGTGCTTGTGTTATATAAAGTTAATTTTCGTCGTGTTACTTAAGTACGTCGTCCTTTGCCTGAACGTGTGTGTTTGAAATACACGTCGCCTGCCGAATTGACGAGCACCTTGAAAAGGTGCAAAACAATAGAAGACAACAAAGAACCTGACCTTTACTGATGCTCTTGCCTTTGTTGAGAGCGGTGTTGCTGTGTCCGTGTTAAGCGAAAGCGAGATATTGTGCGACCAGAGGCGCGAAGTGATGACGCCGCTATATAGTTTTTTTCTTTGCTTCTTGCCGCAAATTCTCATCTCATCTACCATGCGGCCACCTGTATAGCGAGCGTTCGTATTCGGGCACTCTCTACATCATTGAATTTATCCTACTTTCATTATGCTGTCACGACATCAGCTTGTGCTGGGACTTGCTATGATAACATGAGGCCGTCATTGACTAGTCGTGCTGAAGTAGCGCTGCTTACCTTCTGTGATGCCACGACGACCGATACCCCTACCACGTGCGCCAGACTCACTGTGGCTGACAATGTTTCTATCCCGCTATGCTCTGCCGTCGTTCTGTCTGTTTATCTGACTGTCGCTCTGACGGGCCTGTCATCTCCGCGCCTTCCGACGACTTCATGCATCGCCACTGTCTACCCCTGCCGTTTGCCGTGCTAACTGTTGAAGCTGGCGGCAGCGCCATGGCCGTCCTCGATACCTTCAGTTTCTGCTTCTTTTTTCTTCGTGACGAATGTGTAGGACCTTCCCAGCCTTTCCCCTCGTTTTTTAAATGCGTCAACTTTGATGACAGCCCTTGCCACATACCGCTAGCGGCGCTTACTGCTACTTCTGCTGATACACGCCGGGTAGGCATCTTGGCAAGCTCTATTGACAAGCTCACGCCGACTCAACGGACCCAGCTTCTTGCCCTGCTTGACCAGTTCCGTTCCTCTGATTTGTCACAGCATGCTTCAGGCCGCACACCGGTTGTTGCCTATCTGATCGGCATCAGTACCCTCTCGCCTCTGCGCCAACGACCGTATCGCGTTTCCGCGACCTCATGTCAGGTCATTCATTAGGCTTAAGCATGGCGTCAATAAACCTTCACGCAGTTTGGATCTCCCCCGTCTGTCTTGTCACGAAAAAAAGGCGGCTCCAACCATTTTTTTGTTGACTATTGTCCAATGAATAAAATCAACCGCAAGGACGTCTATACCTGCCCCAAATTGATGACTCTTTTGACTGTTTGCAAGGCTCCAATTTTGTTTCACCTTTAGACCTTCGTTCATGGTACTGGCAGGTGCCGCTGGCCTATGCTGACCGTGTCAAGCCAATTTTATTGACAACAGACGGACTGCATATGAATTTAACGTCGTGCCGTTCAGGCTGTGTAATGCACCTGCCACGTTCGAGCGCATGATGGACACTACAATGCGCGGCGTCAGGTGGAAGACCTCGCTGTGCTACTTGGACGGTATTGTTGTTTTCTTGCTGGATTTCCCGACGCATTTCGTGTGATTGAAATGTGAGTTGAAATGCCTTACAGCAGCTGGCCTCCAAATAAATTTAAAGAAATATCACTTTGCCTCACGCGAATTGACAATTTTGGACCATGTCGTCTCAGAAGACGGTGTGCCTCCCGTCAGCCAAGCTTCGTATGGCACTGCAGTCTAAAAACTATTTACGATGAAGGAACTCAAGTTTCATCGGCCTTTGCTCTTACTTCCGAAGCTTCATCCGCAATTTTGCTTCTATCATCGCGCCCTTGACAACCCTCCTTCGTGGAAACAGCGACCTGTCCGGCTGGTGTTCTGCATGTGACGAAGCGTTGAGCACACTGCACCAACTACTTCGGTTACCTCAGCGCTAATATTACGGCATTTTGATCTTGATGCTTCAACTGAGATCCACACTGATGCCAGCGGCACCGGTATCGGGGCTCTTCTGGCACAAAGTAAACCAGGGAGTGTTGACCATGTTGTAGCACGCGAGCCGCACCTTGACGAAGCCGGAGCTAAACTACTCATTTACTGGGGACTGCCTTGTCATAGTTTGGGCGATATGGCTATTCCGACTTTACGTGTACGGCCGACAATTCGAAGTCGTTACTGACCACCAGTCCCTGTGCTTGCTGTCCTACTTTAAAGATCCCATTGGACGCATCACTCGATGTGCCTTACGGCTTCGCTTCAATAATATGATATTCGTTTGGCGTATCGCTCTAAAGGAAAAATATTGACGCTGACGCATTGCCGTGCCACCTCTGCCCCTCTGAAAGTGTTTGCGATTGCGCCATCGACTGCAGTTCTTTGTTTTTGACCAACATGGCAGTCGCGCAGCCCAGAGAGCTCTGGATCGCGTTCCTTCTCGCCTTTCTTTCGCACCATTCTACCATTTTGAAGCCTGGAGCAATTTGCCGCCAGGCTGCTCACTTCACAATTCGTCATGGCCTCTTATACCGCCGAAATTATCTTTCTTCCGGTCGCAAAAGGCCGCTTGGCTTTCCTCGACACTCACGATCGGGAATCTGCCCTTCATTTCACGCCTGCTCACGCTGGAGCATTCAATAATTATATTCGGCTTCGCCTGTGTTGCTACTACCATTGAATGTACACCTACGTTTGCAAGTTCGTCCGCTCCTGCCGATAGTCCATCGTCATATGAGTGGCCCCACGCAGCCTCTCCCTTTCCCTTCCAGACCTTTCGACAGAGTCGGCATTGACCTCTACTGCTCGCTTCCCTACTCTATAGCCGGAAACTTCTGGGTCATTGTAGCAGTAGATCATCTTACCTGGCACGCCAAGACCGCCGCCCTACCCTGCTACGTAATTCGATGTTGCCGCCTTCATCTTACACCCCTTCATGCTTCGTCACGGAGCACCGCAGAAACAGTTGAACGAGCGTGGTCGTGTATTTTTATTTGAATTTGTTTCATCCCTCCTGCAATAGTACAATATCGCTCATCGAACTACTACGGCCTGCCCCGCAGTAATGGTCTCACTGAAAAATTCAACCGAGCACTGGGCGACGTATTGCCAATCTACGTGGCTGCAGTCCATTCCAACTGGGACACATTGCTACCCTTCTCAATAAATATGAATAGTCTGAGAATTCAAGGAAGAATTGAGAATTCTCAATTCTTCCTTGAAGAATGACGGTTCACCGTCCGAAACTGTTTGAATAAAACAGATAATCGGGAAAGTTGTGTGACATCCTGTTTGAATTTAATTCTGGCCCATTAGTAACAAGCAAACCATATATATATTTCTCTAAATATATGGCGGTGCCATGCTGATTTGGTTCTGCATCTGACAGTACTATTTCGCAGCTCGTCTGACAGAAGTATAAAAAATGGGCCTATCTACGACCTGAATCCTCGCCCTTTTATTGCACATATGGGATGGTGTTTGACGCTGATATTTGGACGTGTCTGGATTGATGCAAATATAGAAAGAGATGGTAAACAAAATAGTAAATAAAATTTCTTTAAAGAATCTTTATTGAATTGTCTTCATTAAGTCACGAAGTGTCTCTACTAGTAAATTTTTTTTTCTCCTCACCAAACTTTCACTCTGAGCGACAATTATGGATATCGGCATAGCAGCATAACATCAGAAAATGTACGAATGAGCCCCTAGGCTAGTGCTCATCTTTGTCGGTAATTGTCCGCGTAAGATGCGGCGCAATCGAAGCCCAGATGCGTCATCTAAGAAGGATATATGATCTTTCAAGAAACAGTTCAAGCTACTCACATGTAAAGGAGCACGCAAGCCGTCACAGTGACAATGATGATGTCTGCAATGCTTAGGTGGAATATCATGACGCAGCCCTCCGTCTTGAAACCTGTAACAGCGTTTCAGGCCTGTCACGCAAGCTAAAATGATGAAAGCAAAAGTTTAACTCTTTAAACTTTACCGCCACCCAGCTGTTTCTCCAAGCGTTACCTGACACAATAACTTAGAAAAAGGGTACTCACAGGTATCTCAGGAAAACAAAACCTTATGAAGGAGAGCGACGCAGATGCAATGTAGATAGCGGGCTCTCTCTCTGCGGACGCTTCTGCATAAAGCGAAGACATGGCGGATAAAATAAGCCGAAAAAAATAAACAAATAAGCTTTGACAATAATGAAACACGGTGCTAAACAACATATTCATATAAGGCGAATTTATAGTCTTTTAGCGAAACACATTGTAGAATTGATCACCTATCGTTTAATGCTTTTTTTTTGGCGCTAGTTGGCTGCCCACGCGGAACGATTTCACGCGCCTAACCTCCAGGATGCTACAGTCGACACAAATGATGGCCACAAGACAACCGCGGTTTTCTTATAATCGGTGTTTTTTATCTCTATATATTTTTTCAATGTGGCGGGATAAATAATTGGGTAGTTTATTCCGTAAAGCCAAGCTTCGAAATGCTTTGAGGTGAAATCCTTTCACATCGAATGCGCCATCTTCTCACAATTATGCTACATACGTTATTTTCCGCCTCATGGGATGGATGGATGGAATATAGGAGTGTCCCCTTTGAAACGGGGTGGTAGCAGTAGCTGTCATGCTCATTTTTCTCCCTCTATCTTAATTATTGATTTAAAATAGTTAACTAAACCACCATTCTATTTATAAAATTTTGTTCCTACATTACTAACATTATGTCACTTCTCTGCTTTTGAGCCACCAATCTTCCAGTCGTTTTTGCTAGTTTCCACCGCCGGTTTATTCACAGTGATTGCGCCTGCACCAACTTCCAGATAGATACCATTACATTCGAGTATAATATGGTCAATTGTTTCACTGGAGTTTCCACATACAGCACATGCGTCACCTTCATTGTTAAATTTCTTTTTGTAGCTGCGTGTTCTAAGGCACCCTGATCTAGCTTCAAAAAGTAGGGCACTGCCTCTTGAGGTATCAAAGAAATCTTCCTTCCTGATCTGCATTTTTCACTTTCGGTATAATTCCACACTCTGTTTCTTTTCCATCGAATTTATCCAATGTTTACCTTCTGCGTTTTTCACCTGTTGCTTAATGCTCTTTATTTCTCCGTCCTTGTTACTAGCATACTTACTAGTTAGTTTCCTAGTTCTTTTCCTCCATTGTGAGTCAACGCTTTTTAGGTACAGGTATTTAAATACTTTAGCTGCCCATCTGTTACTGTCCAATTTCCTCAGGCGTTCCTCATATAATATTTTACTCTGAGCTTCCCGTACTTCGAAAGAAGCCCAGCCCATATCTCCCTGTACCGCCTCATTTGTAGTTTTGCCGTGGGTACCTAGTGCTAATCGTCCAACGGATCTCTGATTTGTTTCTAATGTCGACTGTACCTCTGATTTTAGGCACAAAACCGCATTTCTGAAAGTAAGTCCGGGCACCATAATTCCTTTCCAAATACCCCTCAAAACCTCATACCTATTGTATCCCCACAATGCCTTATGCTTCATTATCCCGGCATTCCTTCGCCCTTTGGCCTTAAGTGATTGCTCATGCTTTTCAATGTATGCCAATCCTTCGTTTACCCATACCCCCAGATATTTATATTCTGCTACTCTAGGTATTTCAAGGCCTTGCATTTTAAGACCCTGATCAGTTGAGCCGTTGAAAATCATCAGACCGGCAACGTGGATCTCAACGCGGCAACTAGGGCACCTCGTGTGAGGTGGGTGAAGGGAGAGGACCAATCCGCTCGTATATTGTTTCTTCTGTGATTTTCAAAGTGCTGTAAGTCCCCTTATCACTTTATATCTGAGCGAAACCTGTACAACTGAGGTTCTTGCAAAACAGACATGCACAACTAGTATTCGGACGTGTTGATTTCACGCAAAATCTATGAACTCATCTATGGCTCAGAGTGGCTTCCATATAAACATCTCATATGGAATCCACATTCAATCTCTATCATTCATTTTAATGGATCGTGTATTTATGTGCTATAAGACCTGCTTCTACTTGCACACACACAGAAAACAAGAATTCTTCAGACGCAGCCATGACTGCAGTGTGAACCAAAATTATCTGTAGAGCTGTGTTTATGGCCTTTTTGGCTGAAAAAAAAAACAATAAACCGCAACAATCCTCTTACATTTAATACATCGCGAAAACCTCAGTATTCCTTGAACAGATGTCATGACCTAAATATGACAGAAGATGACCAGTTGAGCTTTTATATGCATATATGGCTGAAATAAAAAACAATTCAACTGCAATGGTGTTACATTTTTATACATCGCGAAACCTCAGCAGTCTATAAGATGTTTCACCGCCAGAGTCCGTTAACACTCTGATTACTGGCCGGAAGGTGAATGTTTCAAAAAAGATGAAGCAAAAGTTGCATGCAAGCTGAATTCTCGCAGCCCATTTCAGTGAAGCCAGCTTCCCTCAGGATATCTGTGGAGCATTTCTGTTTTGTTGTCTGCTTTATTTCGGGTACTCGGCGGATATATGGTGCTAAAAGCGCTACACACTAAGTTTTTTGTAGACAACGCACTGCTAACCTGGAATTATTTGCAAGATCTCTTCCCCAAAGGGACTGGTCTACTTGCTAATTTATAAACAACGTGCTGCCCAGGCTTAATACATATACACTTCAACCCGCATGCACAGTGGAAGCTATAGCTCGATCCTTCTTCCAATAAGGGTTGCGGAAGGTCGCCAGATAAACCCTCATAAACTTAAGCAGTGTCAAACAATTTTTAATCTATTACCGCAGTAAACGGAAAGCCAGGTCTGCCGTTTTGTTAAGAAAGTAAAGCGAGCGTTTCATTAAGTTAATAAATGTTCTATATTATAGCCAGCAGGGGGCTACTAAGATACTTTGTTGGGCGAGTTGGTACTTATTCATTATTGATATAAACAGCGCGAACACGAAAACAAGGGACAAGAAACACGAAAGCCACAGTACATGCGCTGACTCACAACTAAGCCTAAGCCGTTTACTGCAAGGCCCAAAAAAACAAACATGAAGAAAAACGAAACAGTCACGTGAAAAACCCCTGGGTTCACCTGCTGCATAAAAATTACTTTAAAAAATCACTTAAAAAAGACACTTCTTTCCTTGAAAGAGCAAGAGACGTCTTGCTGATACACTTATTGTCCGTTGAAATAAAATACGCTTCCACTATCTCTCTCGTTATCTTCTCTTTGTGGCGATATAAAATCTTAACACTGTCAAACTTAGGAGTGCATTTCTTTTTCTCCTTCTTCATTATTTCACATGACTGGCAATGGGATACTAGAAACGTTTTGTCCTTTCCAATTTCCAAGTTGTTACAGTGTTCCTGTAGTCTCTTATTTATACACCGTCCGGTTTGTCCTATATAACTGGCCCCACAAGAGAGTGGAAGTCTATACACAACACCTGTCTTGCAAGATGAAGAGGATCTGCCCGGCTGTTCAAAGGGAAAGAGAAGAGAAGAAGAAGGAATGTGGGGTGAAACATAGAAACCCCTATGTTGGATGCAAGACAGGTGTTGTGTATAGACTTCCACTCTCTTGTGGGGCCAGTTATATAGGACAAACCGGACGGTGTATAAATAAGAGACTACAGGAACACTGTAACAACTTGGAAATTGGAAAGGACAAAACGTTTCTAGTATCCCATTGCCAGTCATGTGAAATAATGAAGAAGGAGAAGAAGAAGAAATGCACTCCTAAGTTTGACAGTGTTAAGATTTTATATCGCCACAAAGAGAAGATAACGAGAGAGATAGTGGAAGCGTATTTTATTTCAACGGACAATAAGTGTATCAGCAAGACGTCTCTTGCTCTTTCAAGGAAAGAAGTGTCTTTTTTAAGTGATTTTTTAAAGTAATTTTTATGCAGCAGGTGAACCCAGGGGTTTTTCACGTGACTGTTTCGTTTTTCTTCATGTTTGTTTTTTTGGGCCTTGCAGTAAACGGCTTAGGCTTAGTTGTGAGTCAGCGCATGTACTGTGGCTTTCGTGTTTCTTGTCCCTTGTTTTCGTGTTCGCGCTGTTTATATCAATAACAGGGGGCTACTGTCATCTGTACCTCAGCGCCACCACAATGGTATAAATTGCCTGCCCATGTAGGGGGATGCGTTCTTGGTTTTTGCGTATGTGTGCCCTCAATCCGTCAACAATAAACCCGTACTCGCCAGCGTCTTGACCCTAACAATGACGACGAGGATACTACGAACCTGCCGGTCCTAATTCAAGCAGCAAAACGCAGCAGCCGTTATGAACGCCGCCCAAGAATCAGCACCGTTCATTGTGCGTCTGTCGGAATTCTGGCCCACGACAGGTAACATGCCTATCGACCTTGAGTGATTCGAGGCGTTCGCGAGAGTGAATAAGCTGGACGAGCAAAGCAAGACGGACGTGCTTATCACTTGCACTGGGTGAAGGCGCATATACCACTTTGCTGAACTTGATGTTCCCGGACACTCCCGAAAAGAATACTTATCAAGAGATAAAACAGGCGCTTCTGAATCATTACGTGCCGAAGCGTTCGGTAGTCACAGAGCGGTATGACTTCCATAAACACACTCAGGGACCATGGGAGACAGTCGATGACTTCAGCGTACAGAACTGCAGCGATTGGCGACAAACTGCTCGTTTGGAACGTTTTTGTCTGAGGCACTCAGGGACCAGCTTGTGCGTGTGAGCTGCGAGGCTATTCGGTGCAAGCTTCTGGCTGCTGAAGACCACAGAAGCTTAACGTGGGATAAAGCGTGCGTTATCGCCTAGCCTATGGAAGTCGCCGAGAGCCACGCGAGGGAGATGCTACCAGGACCCAGCGTGACAGGAGGAACCGCAGGAGGAGGTCAGGTGGCAACATGGCGACAGTGCAGGGACTAAGCTGTCGACCAGCCAAAATCGGCGACACTGGTCGGTGGGCGAAAGGAAAGTGTCCGCTGACAAGGACAGGATATCGTCGTGCTTTCGTTGTGGGGGTCACCACCACCAGCAGGACTGTCGGCACATCAAGGCAAGGTGCTACAATTGTTCTCGGACAGGTCATTTAGCTAGCATGTGTGTTACAAGTCAAAACAATTTCACCTTGGAGGAGGGGTCTAGTTTAGAATTGTGCGTGCTAGGAGAAAGAATGCATCCGTGCAAAGTTGACATGAACGTAATCGGGCAAACTATTCCTATGTAACTAGATACAGGCTCAGCGGTACCGTACCTATTATTACTGAATATGAATTTGTGAAACATTTTGGACATTTGCCATAGCGTGTGCCATTTCGATTAGGAACATGCAACGGCTCAAGTGTGCCATTGAAGGGCAGGGTCACTGTGACTAACTCATGAGGGCACTTCTTTTAGACTGCCGCTAGTGGCAGCTGCAAATAAGCAAAGGCGCATGGTACCGGCACTGCCTGGCCGAGACTTGTTGAATCACATTCGCCTAAACTTGTCACCGGTTTTCCGAGTGAACGGAATCACTAAACAGGAAGGGCTGCTAGACAAGTACAAGGAAGTATTAAGGGGCCCAATTGGAACTATAAAAGGATTCGTGGGCTCGATTGTTTTGAAGCAGGGAACACAACCTGTATTCTGTAAAGCCAGGCCAGTGCCGTACGCCCTGAATGACAAAGTTGAAAAAGAGTTGAAGGAATTGGAAGCAGTAGGTGTGTTGTACCCGGTAAGCGAAAGCCAATGGGCAACGCCTGTTGTAGCAGTCTTGAAAAGTGGCATAGAAGCCATCAGGCTATGTGGCGACTACGGTGTGTCCCTAAATCCCTGTATAACCGTAGCTCATTACCCGCTGCCGTTGCCGGAAGATGTGTTTGCGTCATTGGCAGGGGGGACTTGTTTCAGTCTACTGGTTTTATCGAAGGCGTACTTGCAACTTGAAATGGATAGCCCTCCGCAAGAGTTGCCGACGATAAACACACACCTCGGCCTTTTTCGCTTTACGCGTTTACCGTTTGGTGTCGCGAGCGCCCCTGCCATTCTCAAATCGGTAATAGATCGGATATTCGTTGGCTTCGAGGGCACAGTGTGCTATCTCGATGATGTTCTGAGAACAGGAAACACCAAACACGAGTGCCTGAGACGTACTGAACAGATGCTACAGAGACTACGAACGCGTGACATACGTGCCAACGCCGATAAATGTCAATTTCTGAAACACCGCGTCCGCTACCTAGGTCATGAAAATGATGCAGCAGGCATTCATCCCACAAAAAATAAAGTAGAAGCCTTATTGAAGGCTCCAACCCCGACTAGCGCCTCCGTGCTAAAGGCTTTCCTGGGACTGGTGAATTTTTACGCTAGGTTCCTTTCTCAAACCGCGACGACCTTGGAACCAAGCTCTTCAGAAAAGACTGTTCGTGGGAATGGAAAAAAGAGTGTGAGAGCAGTTTTCAGAAATACAAGTTACTTCTAAGCGAGAAGTCAGTGGTAGCCTTGTACGATGGAAACAAACCGCTCCGCCTGACGTGTGACGCATCGGCTTATGGCCTCGGAGCGGTGCTCAGGTTCATGATAAGAGGCCGATCGCTTTCGCGTCCCGCACGCTTACAGCGACCGAAAGAAACTATGCACAAATTGATAGCGAAGCTTTAGCCATAATCTTTGGCATTAAAAAGTTTCACAAGTACTTGCTCGGTAGGCAGTTAAAAACAGTGACTGATTATCAGCCGCTAACGCAGTTGTTTGATCTGAGGAGATATGTCAGTCAAGTAGCGATTGCAAAAGTGCAGCGATGGAAAAATTTCTTGACCTCATATCATTATGTGATCAAGAACAAGAAGGGTAAACAAGTAGGCCACGCAGACGGTTTATCAAGGCTTCCGTTGGAAACAACTATTCGCGACGAACGAGAAATAAGTTTTCTCGTCACTATCGGAGGTTCCCTTAACAGCCGAGGGAGTAGCTGAAGAAACGAGCAGGGATAATGTTTCTCAGGGCAGTAGTCTACATGACATGACGTGGCGGGCTTGGCCGCAAGAAACAGAGCAGCAATACCGCCCTTATTTTAATCATCGACGTGAGCTTTCGATAGAGCTCGGTTGTTTGTTGTGGAACAATGTGGTTATCTCGACAGCCCTGAGGCCAAGTGTTCTGTCATTTATTCATGAGAGCCACCCAGGAATGACAAAAATAAAAATGCTGGCTCGAAGATGGATTTGGTGGCCAAATCTTGATACAGATTTGGAGGACATAGTACGAACATGTGAGGTCTGTCAAAGTGGGCAGAATTCTGCGCAGTCAGTACCGATTCAAGCTTGGCCAATAGTTGCAAATCCTTGGGAAATGGTTCATTTGGATTTTGCGCAAGTAGGAGGGAAATCGGTGCTGCTGCTGGTAGACACCTACTCTAAATGGTTCGGCATAAAAGTAACGCATGACACATCAGCCTTGGCCATGGTGGAGACGGTAGGGGGCAGTTTTGCGGCTTATGACCTACCCAATGTTGTGGTGACAGACAACGGCCTGCAATTCAGATCCAGTGAACTTCGACAATTCTTTGAGCAGAATAGTGTAAAGTCAATTTTAACGCCACCATATCACCCTCAATCCAACGGTGCAGGGGAAAGACTTGTGCAGACCACAAAGAGGGTTATCTTGAAATTGCAACTCGAAGATGAGAGAGCCGGCTGAAGGCGGTCCTTGCAACACCGCACTGATAATTTTCTGCTTTTATACAGGACAACGTCTCACTCATCCACAGAATCAGCGCCCTGGAAATTGTCTTGAACGAAAAATATGAACCAAACTGTCCATGCTGAAACAATGCAAAATAACAGTGTGGAAAAACAGAAGTGAGAAAAATAAGTTCACTGCAGATGCGAGAAGGGGAAACAGCCACGAGTTTACGACAGGCGAAGAGCTATACTTATATACGAAAGGGTAAACTATACGAAAGCTATACGAAAGGGTAAACTGGTGGCTTAGAAAAAAAAAAAAAGAAAGATGGCTTAACTCTGTAATGCCTGGATATACGTATCAAAATGCAGTGACTACCTCGGGATCAGAAGAAGTTGATTTCTCCAGTCATCTGCGCCATTCGCCAGCAGCTAAACTCTCCTTGGCTTTCATGTCAAGCACGTCTAAGTTCACTGGTGTTTTGTAATTCGTTTACAGGAAAGGGAAGGCACAGCATCTGTCACTCGCGGAAGACAAGAAGCGCTGCCCGGCGGCGTTGGAGCGCACTCGTTCCCGCTTGGTCCTCATAGCTCACGGCAGATGGGTTACTTCACATCCTTGACGTCACTCTAATCGACTTACTTAACTCTTTTAGTCTTTTGTACTTTCAAATTGCGCGCCAATCGCAGTATCTGTCACTCGCGGAATCCCGCTATCATCCTCACGGTAGACAAGCGGAATTATGAAGAGCGTTTCACGACCCGGGACGTGGCACAGCGGTGAAGCGCTCGGCTGGGGATCCAAGTGATGGCGGTGCGATTCCCAGATAGACTAATCTTTTATTATTTCTTTTAATGAGGAGGAGTCGCACACCTCTTAAGCGGTGCTAGGCAACGCCGGCAGAGCTTGGCGAGGGGGCTGCGCGCAGTCGGCGGCGGCGACGGCGGCCACCTGCGCTGTGCGTGACGTCACTCGGTTTCGCGCATGTGCAGAATATGGCTTTTGCAGCATACGGCCCACGCGAAGCTTGGCTGCGACCCTCGTAGTGAAGCTTTTCCGCTTCAAAATTGTTAAGAAGGTGTCAAAAGTGACTTTCCTGGTACGGGTAGGCGGAGTTCCTCAGTTTTGTCACGCAGATCACATATAAGATGTGAAGTGGAATCTTCAAGGATTCCGTGGTCCGAGATGCCGCTGTCTGCGAACGCAGATCCTCAAAGCGAGATGGTGCCCGAAATTTCACCGAGTGAAGGTACATTAGACACCGGCACGTCCGTGCAGTCGGCGGTGCTTCGGGAGAGGGATCAGTAAGCGAACAGACTTCCACACAGCAGCCAGTAGGACCAGGGCCCCTGCGGAGGTCCACTAGGACCCGGCGAGTGCCTGAAAGGTATGAGTACCAATTATCAGCGATCCAAAATAATGGGAGGAAAAGTTTTGCGTATCATAACCATGCGGGGGGCCACGATCATCTGTACCTCAGCGTCACCACAACGATTTAAATAGCCAGCCCAAGTAGGAGGACGCGTTTTTTGTTCCGTGTGTGCACCGTCCAGCCGTCGACGACAAACCCACCGGCCGTCTCGACTGCAACAATAAATTAACTGAGAAAATCTCGGCGAACACAGCACAGCCGATGCGCAGAGGGCAGCTGCGAAATGATGCTCCGCAATTCGCAAACTTCACATCCGGCCTGTTAGCACAAAGATGTTTAGAAACACATTTCCTCGTGGTGAAAAGAACTTCATATACTTCTGTATATAAGGCCACCGACAGCGCAGCATTGAATACAAGAAACGCTCAAAATGTATTTTATTTTAGCTCCAAAGTGTTGTTAAAGGGTTTTCTCGCTACCGAAACTCATCGTTACAACAATCATTAGTGAGGTATGAAGCTAGGAACAATGTCAGCGAATTCTAGCGACGACGCAGCCCAATAACATGACGTACTTTGAACTGACCTTCAGGAGCAATCGCGGCAGCACCTATACCGAAGAAAACCTTCACGTCGATGATACTACGACCTGCATATTTTCTCTCTTATTTTAACCGAATTACAAACAAGCTATACGACCCTTCATTTCATGCAACACGACTTACGACACAAAGTGGTAAACATAGATCAGATTTCAGTTGACGCCGGCGCCCATCCGCGATGACTAGATCTCACGACTGCGCCGAGTTCCTGTGCGGGATTGTAGCGACGACGCGGAGAGCTTTCGCAAGTTTCAGCGAATGCAGTGGTCACTGTGTATAGTTCTGATGGTAGTAATTTGAAATCGACGATTCTTAACAGCCTATAATGAACATAGGAAAAGCTCCGCAGCCAGTCATGTATGCCGACGAATTCTGCTCCCGGCCGGCAGCGGTATCACGTAGGAACAAATTGGACTATTTTTATTGCTAATAATGGCCGCCAAGCTTTTGGATAGAGTAACCGAATATCTAGTGTACTGGTTGCATCGAAAAAAGCAGGGACAATGAGAAAGGCCGTTTCTACGCTGTATGAACAAACGAATTTTTCTCCATGCTGGCGCTCACAATCATATGGGCTTTTTGCAGTTATTGCTCCTTCGTAAACAGGTGGATGCGCAACCGGCTTAAAATATAGAAAAAGTTTTTCGCTTAAGTGGCACACAACTTGCATTTGAGGTCGAACGATTCCACGCAAAAAACGTCGAGTAGACATGCACCTGTAAGCAACAGTGTCTAGCCGTCATTACGGACGTATTGCGAGCCGAATCACGCTTTCGCTTAGTAAATGCCGAATACTGTGGTAGTATATAAAATGGATATGCGGAAGGGCTGATAAACAGAGTAACAGATGAGCCATCAGTAGATATGGAAATCAAAAGCCACAGGAACAAGAGCAGTCTTCAACATGGACTGCCCTCCCATTCTCGCTTTCAGTGCCAGAGTGGCCCATTTTTATCCATTTAGACAAGTCCTCTTCTATGTTTTTCAATATGCGCTGTTTCAGTTTCTAGCTTTTTCTATGGCATCTACACATACCGTTGACGCGGACTTATCGTCGTCTGACGTGTTTAGCCACGCGTTCAGTAGCTTGCCCGCAACTAAATCAAAACTTGTTTCCTCCACGTTCACTAATTCCTCGGCGCTTACACCTTATCTAGTTTGGCCATCTTAGCTTCGCTTAGTTATAATAACTAGAAGCAGTTTAGAAAATTTTAAATTCAGTGCAAATGCACTAAATCCTGTTTCTATTGATTTAAGGCAGCAGAAATGTAGAAATGTAGAACCTGAAAAATACATTCAGACATTACATTCTTCATTCGTTTGTTTTTTCGAATTGTACAGAAAAACTAGTTAAACTTAACCGTAGCTCTTGAAACTAATACGCGGACGAATAAAGTAATCTTCAATGACCTCGGAGAGGGGCACTTGATTTCGATAGGCTGTGAGGCGCTGTAAGTGTTAAGGGAGTGCGTATACTTCAGACAGGTAAAGACCGCGGGTCCGGATTACGAAAGGGAAATCACCAGAAGAATTAGACTGGGATGGAGCGCATTCAGAAAGTACTATCAGGTACTGAATGGCAGGTTACCAATACCCCTCAAAGGAAATTATATAGCGACTCACCCGTGTGGCAGAAACGCGAAGGCTAAGCTAACGAAACTAGTTCTGGAAGCTAACAAAATCAAATCAACTTAAACAAGAAATCAATGTTAATGAACAGGAGGCTTGCCGAATCGATCAGGGACCCAAAGGGAGCCAGTTCCACGCTTTTAGAAATCAAGTAGAATATATGGGTCAGACGGGCCATCTTATGCGAAGGAAAATAACAGATGTGTCTTAGGGCGACCGAAAAGATTGCGAGGGAAGGCAAGCTTAGCAGAATTTGGAAGAAATTTACGCGGGTGGAGGAAATTAGAAAGTTCGCGGTGATCATTTGGAAATAGCTGGTACAGGACCTAGTTAACGGGAAGGTTAAGATAAGGTCGGAAAACCCCCCGCAGGGGGGTTTTCCAAGCTGGTTATGTCGATGAGGATTACACTACTTGTAATCAAATTTAGCCTCCAAAATAAGCCTTTGCAAATCATGCCTCCCGGCTTTCATAACCGGCTGCCGGAAGAGTAGGTTAAATTACCCTCCCGGCATGTACCTGATTATACTTAACCAATACACTGACAAAGAACAGAAGTGATCCGTCTTACTCCTCGACGTCGCTCCAGCTGTCGTCAGTACGCCTGGTGCTGGCCGCCTCGTGTCAAATCCAAGTGCTGCAATTCCGGCGTCATGACTATCAACTGACTTAAAAAAATAGGGGCGCAACTAAAAGCTGCCAAGCGGTTGTTTTTGAAAGTGCGCCCGGGAGGCCACCTGTGCGGTTGATGTGTTTCTGTGGGGGCGATTGTTTGCTTTGTTTGGTTTTGTATTCGGCTTTGGTGGTTGGTTTTCCGATGTCACGCTGCAGAAGACCACCTAAAAACTTGGCGGATGATTCAGCTATCAGGGAAAAAGTAATGCATATACGAGAGAGACGAGGTGTCTGCTGCAAACAATCTGTAGCGCAGCTGGTTCACTTCCCCTGCATTGCAAGTACCTTCGATGAGCGCAGGCTGTAGCGCCTCGCTCAG
Source organism: Amblyomma maculatum (assembly GCF_055883805.1). Lineage (NCBI taxonomy): Eukaryota > Metazoa > Arthropoda > Arachnida > Ixodida > Ixodidae > Amblyomma > Amblyomma maculatum. The sequence continues at coordinate 72,522,881 of NC_139349.1, read as the reverse complement.
ATGCGATATGCCCTTAATCACATTAAGCGAGGAGCAATCTTTTGAATATTATTTCATTGGCCGCATTCCCTAGTTTTGCTTTTAGGAACGTGCAGCTGCATCAGACAACTGCAGCTGCATCAATTGTTTCGGTATTAAGATGCATTGGTGCCGATGACACATTTCATAGCATATGCAGTCAAGGAATGCGAATTCACAGAAACAATATTTCTGCGTTGACCCAGTATCAAGCCGGATAGTAGCAGACCGAGTGGATTGGAGCACCCATATTTTCTCGTGTATTTATCATTCTATTGTTCTACCTGGCCCCACCTAGAAGAAATTAATATTTTGCCGGGAATCTCAATCCCAGAAACGTTCTGCAACTACTGTAGAGTCGTTAGTGGAATAACGCAATAAAGCGAGAGCTTTAGATTTCATAAATTTTCCTTGATAAAACGAAGGGGTTTCGGTACGCGCCTAGAAAAAAAAAATATGTAAGCAATTCACAGGGGGCCAAGGGCTCCAGGTAACAATGCTTGGAGAACTCTTTATCTTTGACTCAGCGATTTTATTTTGCTCTCAAGGCAAGACAGGTTATGAAAATGAACGAAAACGATTGGAGAAATTATGTGCCGCAAAAATATGAAGCATTTCACTACAAAAATTGATAACTGTTGAGAGCTTTACCCAGCAACCAACATATATATTCGCCTTTACCTAAACACGAATGCTAGGGAAAGTATAATTTATCACAACACACCGATTGCTTTACGGGTAAGATGCGCCTTTAGGGGTAAGACAAAATATGTTAACGGTTCCTGTCCGCGGCTCTCGTCAGCGGCGACCCCTGAGGATCATCGTCCGAGTGTACTTTGGTACTCGTTTTATCTACAATAATATAATTCGTGCCTGTATTATCTCACACATACTATTAGTATACAGCCGTAAGTTTCCATATTATGTGAAATACCCCCAATACAGATTAGCAGAGGTTTAGCACAGTTAAACATAGATGTCCAGCGAGAACGCCACAACATGGTTACGCTTGATAGAACTGTTTATTTAGACAAGATTTCAGCTTGTTATTTTCCTTAATCTTGGTTTGGATTTTCATTCCGGCTAAGCGCAATGTACGTAGCCTTATGGTCATAGAAATTGTGAGTGATTGTTTCAACTTGGCTAAGGAATTCTCACTGTGGTGTTCCTTTGGTGAAGACAAGATCTATGCAGGATTCCCACTGAGCAAGCACTAAACGACATCGTTGCAGAGCTCGAAGGGCACTCTTGTATCCGCCGTCTCCCATGTATGGCTCTGAGTCTAGTAGAGATTGCTCCGCGCTCATATTGCCCAGCCGCAGCTGACGTCATGGTTGTTTCGATCACGTGATAGTGCATTGTGATGTATATAATGCGATCAATCACAAAGCTCTCCATTTTCATCGCTCTCCAGAACAATATTTGAAAAGACATCAGAAAGGTCAAAAGTCAGAGGTCAAAGGTGATTCAG
>NC_139349.1:72366392-72516392 GCF_055883805.1 Amblyomma maculatum | reverse complement strand
CTAAAGCGCATGTAATTCTTTTTCGGTGTACTGCCAAGGAACTCGAGTCTCAAAACGAAATCAAGGAAGCCTGCGGCATCATAAAGAAGAAGCGCCTGAGCTGATACGTGTCCGCTTAGAGCTCTGTGTTTTTATCTTGTTTCGCCTATTAACTGTCGTTTTGTGTGGGTAGGACAGTGCCCTCCGTAAGAACGAATGACGAAGACGCCCCTGTGGAGCGATTTCCGACTCGGTGGGCCCTTTCTCAAGTAAGAAAGTCCAACCGGATCCCTCAGGTGCAGGCTAGGCTTAGCTCGGCGTTGCCGAGCGAGGCTGGGCTACGCGCCTGCATGGATTCTGCTCCGCCGACGACAGGTGTGCGGATTTCCGCTGTGTTACAGCCTGGCGCAACATCCACGTCCACGCAATCATCAACGCCTACATGCCCCCAGTCTGCTTCGTCTTCGGATGGAACGACTTCGGCTTGTCCCATGGATTGCTCCGCCGCCTCTGTGCCTGTAACCCTCCCTCAAGAAACTGTGCCCGTCGCACCGATTCAGTCTTCCCTTCCAAGGCCAGCTACAGCGTGTCAGCCCCTGACACCACCACAGATGCCGCCAGTGAGTCGAGCCTCGCTTCCACTTGCTGCTAACTCGTTCCGCGTCACCATCAAGCCTACATTGCGCTTTGATATAACGACTATCCCTCCCCGGTGTGTCCAAGCCACAATTGACCAAGTTCTAGGTTCTACTAACTACTGTGGATTTGTCGTCCATCGCCCATCGAACACAATTACGGTGAACTTGCCATCCTTGGTGGACGCCCAGAAAATGTGTGCAGTTACTCAAATTCCCCTGGATGCGAATGAGCATGTCCCAGTGCAAATATATTTTGCCTCTGGCCCTGACACCCTCCGCTGCGTCGTTTACCATGTTGACAGCAGAAGTCCTTCTGAGGAGGTGCGAGCAAACATTCGCTGTTCAAATCACTCAGTGTTGCAAGCACGGCCTCTGGGGCGCAGGGGTTCACACCTACTCACTCTACAAGGCCCGCTGACTTTGCCTGAGTACCTAACCTATTATGGTGCGATTATCAAACCACAGCCCTTCCGACCTCGTCGTATATTTTGTTATCACTGCCATAAAGAAGGGCACATGCAAAATACCTGCCCTAATCCGGCAGCTGTGGCCGACATGAATGAACCAATAGCGCTTTGTGCCCTATGCAAATCGGCGGACCATGACATGCGCTCCCCCGCTTGTCCAAAGAAGAAGAGAACGAGGCCGTCGCGCAAGCCGCGCCTGGAAAAGAAGATATTCCTACAAGTAATCGCTTCGCTGCTATTACATGTGATGAAACCGACTTCCCTGCACTTCCTTTACTTGATCCACCTGCTCATCATACGTCTTCTCAGCATGGTTCATACGCACAAGCGACCCACCCTCGTGGATCAAATGGTACACCAAAACGGCCAGTGCACCAATCACATGTGGATGCCGCAGATGAAGACGCTGTTTTAGACAATGCCATTGCAAAGGCTCGCCAACGTCTAGACGAACTCACCCAGCTCCGAGAACAGCGTCGCTCTCACCCCTCTCGAAGAACTATAATACCTCGTGATAAGATTTCAAATGAATCACCTCCAATAAGCAACAAACCACGATCACGTGCAGACAACACGTTAACCCCGAATACCCCGACAGTGGATAAAATATTAGCCCTTATGGAGCAGGTGACCTCCCTCATCGTAGAAGCTCTTCGGCCTAGCAATGGATAATGCACTGTCTCTGGTGGTGCAGTGGAATTCTCGAGGCTTTGCGAATAAGGCCTCTGAAGTGAACATCCGTCTTCGCGACAAAAAGCTAAAGGCGTGGGCCTTCTTACTTCAAGAGCATAACTCACTTCCTCGCCTTTCAGGATTCTGCGCTTACCATTCACCTTCCATTCCTGATCGCCGTTGCATCACCTCTTCCCACAGCCCAGGTAAATCTGCAATTTATATTCACACTTCAGTTCCCCACTCACCGATCGACCTTTCACGCTGGTGTAACACACGCCAAGAGGTGGTAGCACTCCTAGTTAAGCCTGTACGCACGCCACTTATACTAGTTTCCTTTTATGGCCGTCCTGGTTCCGCATCTCCTAATCTTGGGTGGGTTCGTTTTCTGCGTTCTACCTACTCGGGTATCTCTATTCTAGTCGGTGGAGACTTCAATGGCGCACACACCTCGTGGGGTTACCCATCGCATTCTCCCAGGGGTGCACATATCCAGGGAAGCTTTTCAGATAATTCTTTTCACCTTTTAAACCACCCGCATACATCTACCCGTCCACGAGGTGGGCCTTATTCACCTGATTTGACTTGGTGGTTAGGCCCTGGTAGCCCTCGTTGGGCTGTTGAACCAGATACCTGGGGTAGTGATCACAGTCCTATCTTTATCTCTCTCACTCCTTCGCGGATACGTAAAATACGCCGTAGCGTACGAATAACATCTTGGGACTCTGTAAGCGCAGACAATCGCTTATCTGATTTCACCCCATCATCAGCATTGTCTACTCTCTCTGCTGTTCTTGCGTCCCACACGATTACCACCACTGTAAATGAAGACGAGCCAAACCCGGACATCCACCTCCTGAATCTTTGGGCTCTGCGTCGCCAGGCAGATCATTATGCTGCTCGTAACCCCGATAACCCATCGGCTATCCCCGCTCTTCACCGGGCTACCGCGCGTGCGAGGCGGTATGCAAAGCGTCTAGGAAGGCAACGTTGGGCTTCATGGTGTGAGCGCCTGTCCTCCAAGCAGAGTAATCGACAACTTTGGAGAGTGTTTCACGCCATGGAGCGCTCTTCTCAAGTTTATGATCACACAGAGAGCATTCGCCTTGCTATGAATGTAGATGAGGACACATTTGCAAAACAGGCGGCCAGACAGTTTTTTCCCCACTATGATTCCACCTCAACTTCTCTACCTTGCTTACCGCTTACCGAACCCCCCGATGCGATTACTTCTGACCTAACCATGGCAGAGCTGCTGGCCTCCATTGAACGCCTCAAATCTAACTCTGCTCCCGGCCACGACGGCATACCTAACTCCTTATTCCGCAACTTGGAAGGGACTGCTTTGCAGGCCCTGCTTGATGCATTCAATGACGTGTGGCATTCTGGTGTCATGCCGGACGAGTGGAAGCATTCTATTGTTGTTCCAATACAGAAGTCAGGTCATCCTCCAGTATCTCTCTCGGCCCTTCGTCCAATTTTCCTGACGCCAACAATCTGCAAGCTTTACGAAAACATTCTCGCCACTCGCTTATCGTGGTGGTTGGAATCCCATGATTGTTATCCAGAATCCCAAATTGGCTTCCGCCCGCAAATAGGAACGGAGGACGGTCTTGCTACTTTGGCTGCTGACGTACTTCACCACTCTCCGCACAGTCATCTAGTTAGAACTGTGATCGCTACAGATATAACAAAGGCATATGATAACATCCTTCACTCAGCCATTCTTGCCTCCCTACAAACTCTTGGTCTTCCTCACAGGTTTCTCCTCGCCATTCACGCCTTTCTAACAAATAGAACATTCAGTGTGCGTGTCCATGGAAAGCCCTTTGGTCACTTCCCCTCAAACAGAGGAGTGCCCCAGGGCTCCGTTCTCGCCCCTACTTTATTTAATGTGGCCTTCATTCCACTTATTCGAGCCCTAGAGGCCATCCCTTCTATACGGGTGCTTGCGTATGCCGATGATGTAACCTTATGGTGCTGTCACCCAGATACGTCTGTCCATCAGGCGGCCCTCCAGCATGCGCTGGATGTATTGACATTTCGCCTCCCTCCTTTGGGCCTAACTCTTTCGCATACAAAATCCTGTTTTATTCGAATTGGAAATAAAGCTGGCTTACGGAAAGCTCCCAATATAAATTTTATGATAGATAATACCCCAATTCCTCAGGTACAAACCGTTTGCATTCTTGGTCTTCTTCTACATTCCTCTGGGACTGGCACACCGTGGCTGACAGCCATCCGTAAGACCGCTCACGCTACTTTAGGTCTCATCGTCGCATAGCTATGCGCTCTGGCTGCGCGCGTGCTCACACGGCCCGCCAGCTTGTTCGCTCTGTCCTCCAGCCACGTATAATATACCAGGCACAGTTTCAACGGCTCACCCGCAGACAGTGGGACTCCCTTGAGGCCATCAATCGTGAGGCTATGCGTGCAATAACGTACCTCCCCCGCCTAACACCCATACCAGTACTTCAGGAGTATGCCCAGCTAAATACGCTCACTGAACTCGTTGATCAGCGGATGGCAAACAGAGCTCGCAAACAGTCTTTACAACTACATCATTTAAAGACACTACCTCCATGGTCGTACTGCCAGCTCACGGACAATCGCCCCACTGCTTCCCCGTCGGTATCATCCGCACATCTGCCTGAAGGGTGCATATTATATACCGATGCATCACATACTGCAGAGCGAGGAGTTACTGCCGTGTATAGTCCCTCTCATCAGGATCTCAACACTCACGTGACATATACCGCGGATACGTGCACCCCTCTGGCACTGGAACTTCAAGCAATTTACAATGCTATACATTCCCTCCCACCAGTTCCTACATTCAATGCAGTTCATCTTTACACAGACTCTCTCACTGCCCTTAAACAGCTTAAGGCTGTTCGACGCACATTCCAAATAACACAGTCCATACATTTGCTATGTTCAAAGTACCCATGTCCTATTCGCATACACTGGTTTCGCGGCCATGCTCGCGATCCACATAACATACAAGCAGATGCTATGACTCATATAAATACATCAGACGATCCACCACCTTCCCCTCTTCCCCCAGATCCGTTCCTGTCCCACGTTTCCGATTCGCAAGTTCTGCGCCACCGAACACGCGCTCTCATTCCTCCGTGTTCGCACCCTCTCCCCCGTAGTCTTACTCGGCAGGAGGAGGTGACAGTGCGCCGGATCCGGGCAGGGGCGGCTCTGACCCCATCTGTTCGACATCGATGGCGGGAAAAAGACCTACCAGTGACTGACAGGTGCCTTCATTGTGACACTCCACCTGACGTCTGCGATGTGCGCCGCTTGTTGTGGACGTGTCCATCAACAACGCACATCAGGCAACGGATAATCATGAAGGTGGGCCTGCGGTGGAATCGCGATAGTGATTATGAGAAATGGACAATGGACAATCGCTATACTGCCAGCCTTCTCGAATTCATAAGCACAACTGGACTGCACTCCTTCTTTTAACTTTCTATCTCCTGCATCCCATTCCCCCTTTCCCAACTTATGCCTTGTGGCAAACTCTTCGAAAAAAAAAAAAATAAACCATGTGCGTCGATCTGGAAAGGCAGTACAATCCCTGTATACATGAACTTGACAGAGTCGGGTCGAGTAAGCTTTTCCAGTAAAAGAACCAATTGTTTGCCTCGTGTATAGAAGCGGGCAAAGTAAAAAAGGCGGTGGAGCGGGTCGAGTTCACTTGCTTACAGGGGGTAGATTAATTCGCTTGACCCGCGTGTCTAAAAGAATGTAGACGCTGACGAAATCAGGGAGTGCAGTTAGTAGGGGAACTCTGGTATCAAAAAGTTTCCGGCGTGGCTAATAGCGTCAGCGAAGTTGAATGCTTTCTAGTCCTCACCAACGATAAAAAAATAATATTCGAAGCTCTAGACTGTAAAAGCAAACGAAACCAAACATGAGCAAGAAGCTCGCTCAATAACTTCAAATGTCAAGGATAGGCGCCGCTGCTATATTTACTCGCTAGAAACGAGTTCATGTAGACACCAAGCGGGTCTAGTAAGGGTGACCTTGCTTACCTGACGCTGACTCGACCCGGTACTGTCGCGTTCGTGTATGCAGGGCTACAGTGTACAAGTCCTTAGAGAATATTCCCGCATGTCCTGATTATAGGGGAGCTATCAAGATGCAAGAAATAAAAACGGCACAGAACAATTAAACACAGTTCCCGAGCGCAACAGAATATATTTCCGTCATATCAAAATTAGCAAAGAACGCAGTACAACGATCTAAACAAAAACCATCAGTCTCGCTATCCATCATTTGCTCAATCATTTCGTGAACCTGTTAGCCCTGATTACTTGCTGTACGATTAAAGCTACCACCCATCATTGTTTTTTCAGCATGAGCTGCATCTTCTATAGTTTGAGGGGACGATGTTGATCAAATCCGTGAGGCACTGAAACAATGAGGCCTCGATAACCTCCGCAAGTACGAAATGCTGTGTTCTGCGCATGTGCAACGCTATAAGCACGTCAAATTCCGTCCTCGCCTCCAGGCTCGTCTGCAATTGTGGCACGAAACAATCAATGCATGACACTCGTTTTAATATTCGAAGTTTGTGCAACCTGAGCGAATGACGCGAGTGTTTTCGTTAAGGCGGAGTATGTGTAGAACTTCAAACCTCTTCACTCAATTGCCTAAATAAATATTAGCTTTTATGCCATTTTTCTGCCCCTTCATGCTTCTGGCACGAGCTCAGAGAAAGTAGGCGGGCTGGGGGACTTTCGATTAGCATAGAAGACCTAAAGCAGGCCACAAATTTCTCTAATAAAGCTGCGTATGGTTCTATCAGGGGCTGGTGAACATATTGACAAAATGTATCGGCAATAGTCACAGCATAATGTACAAATTCTGCTCCACTAAAATCTATACAGTAGGCACCGAGTATATCCATGACGGTAGGTACAGCTTACGCTGATGCCAGTAAAACGTTTTGGGGACAATTAAGGTATGATACCCATGAGGGTATGATACGATAGCGTAGGCAATCACCCGACATGTAAAGCCCCGATTCGACCAAGTCATGGTAAGCCCCGCCGGGGTGGTGCAGTGGTTGCGGCGCTCGACTACTATTCTCAAGGATGCGAGATCGAATCCCGGCCCCGGCGGCCGCTTTTCAATGGACGCAATAAAATAGGCGCCCGTGTGCTGCGCGACATGAGTGCACGTTAAAGAACCCCAGGTGGTCGATATTTCCGGAGCCCTCCCCTACGGTGTCTCTTATAGCCTGAGCTTCTTTGGGACGTTAAACCCTACAAAACAAACTAAGCCATGACAACTTCCACCTGTCATCCTAGGTGCAGCGTGCTCGACTCATCTCCAAGAACACTTGAATGTTGATTCTTATCTCACCTTAGGGGGGGGGGGGGTGAACACTACCGAGTTGGCAGCTCTCCTCCCTAATTTGATATCGTGTGGTCTCCTTAATTGGCACAAACTATCGAAGAATCAGTGCGCGGCCATGCCATCTGCCAACTGTACCGGCAGTACCATATCTGCGAATGTTCGCTCACAACGCTGACGCCTCCGCCCAATTTCCTGAGTAACGGTACATTTAACGATGTCGCGTTAAATGCACCGTTATTCACGAAATGTAGCATGCAATTCGCATGAACAAATATTCGGAGAGCAGGGTAGAGGGGAACATAGCCGGATGCTACATGAGTGCATCCTCCGTTTTAGGCGATAGCGTTAAAGGAGCCAGTTAAATTCAAAAGGCGTCTTTCGAACGAAGAGCGCCAAGCTTCATCGTCCCGTCGTCCGGCGACACGTTGCAGCTCCGACTTGCAACGTGTCGCCGGACGATGGGACGGTGGAGCTTGGCGCTCTTCATTCGAAAGACGCCTTTTTGAATTTAACTGGTGCCGTGACCGGGATCGAACACTTTGGCTGCTCGCATGGCACATACAAGCCGCAGCGCGTCTTGCTTCTAATAATTGCACGCGTCCTGCTTCTTGGTAGTGTCGCTCTCCTACATCGCAGAAAAGGTTAGCCGACTGTGTACACGGCCCACACGCGTCTGTCGGATGCTCGTGATTTTGTAGCGAGAGCTACATTGGCCATATTCTCGCCATTTCACCGTGCCTTTCCGTGCCGGTCCGAAGAGCGAAGAAAGAAGTGGTGGGAGGCAGTAGCTGGCAGCTGACATGGCCGAGAACTAACTGGACGTAGGGCTTCCTGGCATTACGTTCGGCAGGAGCTGCCACCTCGGGCCTATCCCTTCATATGGTAGGGCGATATCACAATCAGTCTGCGAAAACCCTTGTATTGACATTATCCCTAGGTAACGCAGGCACGTTCATTCTGCTCGGTTAAAGCGGAGTTTTATATGTTGGCTGGTAGCTTACGCTATCGCGTCACTGCGAAGGTGGGAGTGAAAACTGAGTTATAAGTGCCGTAGTGGAGGGCTTCGGAACATCTCGCGATAGAGGCTTTCGCCTCATTGCACTTTAGTGGTCAAAAGTGCCCCTATGGTATAAATAAAGCTGAAACCTTAGAGTAAACTACTATGTGCAAAAACCATGTCTTTTCTTTCAAGCCGAACATAAGCGTAGCCATGCAGATAGCTTTCGCCTAAGTCCAGGTTTAACCGCAAGCTAAACCACAGCGAATTGTTTTGCTCATAACGCCAACGACAGCGTGCGGCGGCCAACGACGACTGCCGAAGCAGGAGTTTAGATGAATGTGTGAATGGCATCACGTTTAAACAGAGGAAGTCAGGCGCTGTGCTTATGAATATCGTGTGAAGTCTTTCTAAAGCTACCTGAAATTATTTATATGACTTGAATATAACGCCCGCATTGTTACTTTAAAGAAAGGCGTCAGATTCAATGAAACTGAGGTGCCAGCTTAATAAACAATTTGATTGGTCAACATCCCCGCGGCATTCTCCCGTAAGCAGAGGGGGACATGAATATTGTCAGCAATGATTTGTACTGCAGCCTGTTTTCGGGCTAGTCGCTGGAGAACATGATTCGAAACAATGTCTACTCTGTCCCTTCTACAAGAGTCCTGTGTCTGCTAGCTTTCTTTCTAAGCAAGAGTCAGCAAATACACAACTTTGATTGATTTGGTTTATGCTGTTTAGCGTCTCGAAGCAACTTAGAATATGACAGTCGCCGCTAGGGTACGCTTCGGAAATAACGACCATCTGGGGGTATTTATGTGCACTGACATCGCACAGCAAACGGGAGCCTTGCTTTTCGCCTCCACCGAGAAGCAGGTTTAGCCAGAAAATCACGACAGGGGTTCGCACTGTTAATATGGAGCTCTATCGTGATGGTACGGCAAATACGGTATCTACGCTACCTACTTCCACGTGGTAAATGGAACTGGGCGAGCTTGGAAACGGTGCCGATGACAACACGTTACCGCATCTGCTGCGCAGCTGTCTGCCACTCCTAACATACCATAATAACGGCAAGCGTGCATTCTGCACTGAAAGTAAAAATTGTATAACGTTAGTCTGACGACGTCACCTTTCTAACCTTAGATCATGTGTGATTCTCTCCTTTCCCATGTGTCACGTTTTTTAGAATTAATTTCTTATATGGTATAGTCTTTATAAAACAAATACGATCCAATAAATTCGCTTCTAAGCCCTGTAATGGCGTTCTCGGAAGGCACACTGGTATATATAGGTAAGCTAGAGTATAGTGAGGAGGAGATTTATTATGTAAGAGATTTCGAACGTTGGAAATGCGACGCGAGCCTCTTTCCAAGGTTTAGAAGCAAAACTCTTGGGTGGTATATTTTGACAGACCACGTACTTGTGCAAGGAACAGGGTACACAACGAAGAAACACATACGTCATGTACGGCTTGAATAAATATGAGAGGGAACACTAATGCACATGGCCTCCACGCTTTCAAATGCACTTTCGCCGACAGGTGATAAGAATCAGTGGTAAAGACGCATCCAAAGTAAGCATGGTCGACTGTTCTTTCCGAGCATAACATCCCAGTCGGAAAAAACTACAGAAAATTTTCTGTTGTTGCGACAGAATTTCTGAGTGGTTTTTGACGGGAAACCTGTTGTGACAACAGAACATTCTGTAGTAACATCAGAAATTTCTGTAGTTACAACAGAAAAGTACTCCAGAACTACAGACAACAGAAATATACTACAGAAAAACTACAGAACTACAGAAAAGTACTACAGAACTACAGAAAAATCTGATGGTTACGACAGAACTACAGGATATTTTGTCGTATTTTTGACACAGTTCTGTAGTTTTTTTCGACTGGGATTGGTGCCACCCATTCTCGACTTGTGGCAGCGCTTTGCAAATCGCGGAGGCTACGCGCTCCCGTGTTCCCTCTCATATTGCTTCTAGTTGTACGTGCAGAGTGCTCTGTAGAAGGTGCAAATAGGATGCCTTGATGTGCGCGCGTTGCGAGTAGACCCCTAGTGTGCCACTACGCGCGCGAGCTTCAAGGCACCCTATGTAACGTAGCGCTATCTGGGGACAAAGCTGAAAAGCGGCGGTGCTTAGTTTCATATGAGAGCGATAGGCGGTAGTTAAGTCCCAGTGTCTAGTCACTGCAGTGTAACAGTTTCGCGAAATAGCGGACAGTGCAACTTGCGTTTGATCTCTAAGGTTGGCTTATCCGTTACTCTCACCTTTAAGGCAAGACCTAGTAAGAGCTCATACTACAAGGGGACAAGAGTCTCAGTGTTTATTGAGTATCATGTGATATTGAGTCTCTAGATAAATATCCTATAGTCGAAAAAAATACAGAAGAGTGTAAAAGATACCGCAAAATATTCTGTAATTTCGTAATTTCTTACAGTTCTCTAGTTTTTGTTTGTAGCACTTTTTTGCTGTACCTGCACAAAATTCTGATATTACTAAAGGAAGGTTCTGCTGTCACAACAGGTTTGTTGTCATAAACCGCACAAAAATTGTATTGAGGTGACAGAAAATTTACTCCAGTTTTTTTCTACTAGGTTTTGTCATGGTCTGTGGCGAGGGATGGCACTTGTGAAGATGACAATAGGACTTACAAGCTGCATGCGAACTGTCATACTCAAGCGAACTGATATCGCAAATGACTTGTACACCTAGACAAGTTTCAGGAAACGAACGTTGGAGGAATGACGGGCTTGTTATGGCACACGTACGAAGGGGTATCCTGGGCGTTTTCTTCTTCTTTCTAATTTCATCTCTGAATATATTATTTTTCACATTATTACGCCCAAAGAAAAAACTGCCATTTGCTTTGTTTAGCGCTAATGGCGGCAGGGTACCTTCGTAAGTACCTCGTAGCAAGTTCCACATTTTCCCCACGATTATTTCCTGACATTTCAGAGGCGGACATGCCAGCCTAGATGTGAAAGGTAGCGCAAATGAATTATTGTATAGCTCTCAACCTTCCCATCAGGTCGAATTTCATGTGACACTTGTAGTAACACAGAGTGTTCATTTTTCCGCCACTATACATTAGGATGATCCTGGTAAACATTATCAAAAATATATTACACGCAACATGTATGAATGCGAAAATAAAATATCGAACAGCCGTTGCCGTAGCTTATTTGTCAGAGCACTGGACGCAAAATTCGGAGATAATGGGTTCGGGTCCCACCGGCAGCTTCTGATTGTTTCTCCTCTGCTTTATAACTAATTATATATCTGAATAAATTAAAATGTCATTTATAGTTTCACAGCGACAAATCACAAAAGCAAAACATCCAACTATTTCCTTGTTGTCAGTAGTTGTCGGCTCCATTCGTACAGCATGTTTCGTACGCCCAAGAGACTTCTGCTTACGGTAGGCCAACGAAGGCCAATTTAAACACAAGCGAACGGTTTGTGCTAGAAATTTAAACAAACAGGTAAATTTGTGACTACCGTGCAGAAGAACCAAAATATTTGTTGGAGTAAATAATATACAGGTTTCGGTTATTGGTTAAAAGGGGAGATTTTGCTTCTAACTAAACATATTCTGCACGAATATAAATTTTCCTTAACAGCTGTCAGCCTTTATTGTTCTAATACTTTTCACTTTTTCGATTCCTGTTTATGTTTGAACCAAATGGCAGATGATTTATGATGAATTATCGGCGCAGGTCTAGGCTTGTCCGCCAAATGCGCTACACAGCGCTACAGTTAATAGCGCCTGCGTCCAGCTCAGGCCCTTCGCCCGAGTCTGCGTGAGGAACACGCGCGTTCCGACAAGAGCAAGGGGAGAAGCCTTGGTCACTGCTTACAGAGAAAGTACGCAACCATTACTGAGTTCCGTCGTACACGATATCCACTATGGACCAGGAGACAGTGAAACGCAGCAAACAAGTACGCCTATACCACGCGTACGTCCTCTCGAAACCACAGAGTTTCATAGGTCAGTATGGATTGTTCTTGGCTAGCAATCTTTCCCAACCTACTGCTGGAAAACTCGAACCGCTATCACTATCTGCCGTTAGAATAGCATTGCCACTAGTTAACACGGTGAGAGTGAGTGCTAATTGGTATACTTCGTGGTTCATAGCGCTTGTCCCTAATCGTTTTGTTACGCTATAGAAAATTGAGCTAACAAAGTTCTTCCGGATGTGCCCTGGAATCTTCTATTGAAATTCATCGCAAGAGCTTGTTTCGATGCATTATTCATAAAATTCTGTTTTTTCTCACATGACCTAGACTTATTTTCCTCGTTTGTGAATGCACTTACTATGGAAAAGAGCCGAGTTTGATCGTAAATTTTATGCACCAGAAAAGCAGAACGTGGAAGTTAGAGCACGCTTATAGTGAATTCTGTTAAGAGTCGAAATGCAATTACCTCAGAACCAATCGCAACGCGAAGCTCTTTCTAGGGCAGCACAGACAACGGAATCTCGAAGCGTTCTGCAGCGTGGTGAGCTAGAGTACTGCAAATGCGGCACATGTGGGCGCCGAAGCTCTTTGTTGCGCGATGGCATTTAGAAATACGCGGCATTTTATTTCTGGTGAATAAAAATGGCGTTGTCAAAGCTACCTCACTGGAAACATCTGGTTTGGATTCTCTTCACGGCGCTAGATAACTTCGTAATTCACACCAGAGAGTTTGCGCCATATTTGTATAGTTACTTGAATATTGAAAAAAAAACTGTATGTAGGTCGAACTGGACTATTGGTCAACCCCTCAACCTATCAGTTTCAGCATCCAATAGATGAGGTGAGAGGCTTTGCGAAGAGATTCAGGTCCAAGGCGACGCCCACAGCTCGGCCAGATTCTATTCGAGCGAATATTGGGCTACCTGATTGCCTGTGTTCTACGCGTGTGCTGGCAACCATATTAGACCAATGTCAGTTTCTCACAAGGGTCAGTGTCCCTTAGTATGTCCCTCGCAATGCTAGACAGTCTTCCTCTTATAGAGTTGTATAGCGCCGATTCCCGGTCGCTCACACTGGCGGTTGCTTGGGCGTAAACAATGGCTGTTGCGATCACGGCGCCTTCTGCGGATGCGGAGGTGCAATATGCGCTGGCCTCCGATACGGTTACTCTGGCTGGTGTTCTTACCTTCGGTTGTACAACGCCGCAAGTAGTGAATATATGCAGGTCATCTTAGTAATTGTGGCGTCTACAAATAAAAGACCTCCTCAACCCTTTGTACAGTCCTATGCAAGTTCTTGGATCTCGCCGCGGCCTTATTTGTGAGTTCATGCTATTAGGTGGTTGTTTGACCCGTTTTCTGATTTTCGGTAGCATTGATCCTGGAGAGTCCATCATTAGTTCCATTTGATGCCGAAAATATGTCATCATCATCATCAGCATCATCAGCCTGATTATACCCACTGCAGGGCGAAGGCTTCTCCCATAATTCTCCACTTAACCCGGTTCTGTGCTAGCTGCATCCACTTGACCCCTGCGAACTTCTTAATCTTATCCGACCACCTAACTTTCTGCCGTCCCCTGCTACGCTTTCCTTCCCTTGGAATCCAGTTTGTTACCCTCAGCGACCATCGGTTATCCTCTCTTCGCACTACATGTCCTGCCCATGTCCATTTCTTCTTCTTAATTTCTACTAGAATGTCGGTAACTTGAGTTATTTCTCTGACCCACTCTGCACGCTTTCTATCTCTTAATGTTACCCCTACCATTTTTCGTTCCATAGCCCTCTGGGTTGTCCTCAACTTAAGTCGAACTCTCTTGGTTAGCCTCCACGTTTCAGCCCCATAGGTGAGTACAGGTAAGATGCAACTGTTGTATACTTTCCTCTTGAGCGATACCGGTAAGCTGCTAGTCATAATCTGCGAGTGCTTGCCAAATGCGCTCCATCCCAATCTTATTCGTCTTGTTATTTCCTTTTCATGCTCAGGATCGGCGGTTACTACCTGTCCTAAGTAGACATATTCGTCTACTACTTCCAGAATTTCGCTACCCAATGTAAACTGCTGTTCCTTCCCGAGGCTGTTGAACATTACCTTAGTCTTCTGCATATTGATTTTCAAGCCTACCTTTCTACTTTTTCTGTCTAGGTCATCAATCATTATTTGCAGTTCATCCCCCGAGTTGCTTAGCAAGGCAATGTCATCAGCAAATCGCAGATTACTGAGGTATTCTCCATCTACCCTTATCCCTAACTGCTCCCATTCTAAGTCTCTGAATACTTCCTCTAAGCAAGCTGTGAATATTACTGGGGAGATTATGTTTCCTTGCCTAACACCTTTCTTTATGGGAATTTTGTTACTTTCTTTATGCAGAACTATGGTTGCTGTGCAGCCACTATATATATCTTCCAGCACTTTCACGTACGGCTCGTCTACCCCCTGATTTCTCAATGCCTGCATCACCGCCGAGGTTTCAACTTAGTCAAATGCTTTTTCGTAATCAATGAATGCTATGTATAAGGGCTGGTTATATTCCGAGCATTTTTCTATCACCTGATTGATGGTATGGATATGATCGATAGTAGAGTACCGTTTCCGAAACCCTACTTGATCCTTTGCTTGATTGCAGTCTAAGGTCGTCCTGATTCTATTAGCGATTACCTTAGTAAATACCTTATACGTAACAGACAGTAAGCTGATTGGTCTGTAATTTTTAAGGTCCTTAGAGTTCCCTTTCTTGTGAATGAGGATAATGTTTGCATTCTTCCATGGTTCTGGTACCGTCGATGACACCAGGCACTGCGTATACAGGGTGGCCAGTTTTTCTAGCACGATATCTAGCACGCTTTCTATCTCTCAATGTTACCCCTACCATTTTTCGTTCCATAGCCCTCTGGGTTGTCCTCAACTTAAGTAGAACTCTTATGGAACTTATCATAGGAGGTTGCGGCCAATTACTGCACCAGGGTGGCCAACTCCTTTTCTGGTGAGGGAGTGCGTTGCCGGAGGTGTTCACCGGCATCAGGTCGTACCCCAAACCAGTGTATGCAATTCCATCTACACGCGGATGTTTTTTTTTTCATCCGGTGGAGAATTGCGCGGCACCGGGATTTGAACCCCGGTCCTTTTGCATGCGAGGCGGATGTTCTACCGCTACGCCACCGCTGCACCCACCCAAAATATGTAGTATGGCTTTTCCTTGACGTGTAGTGGGTAGGATGTAGGATTGTATTGTACATTGGCCCTGAACTTCTTCAGAATCATGGAGTGCGAGTAACGTCTCGTTTTCTCTGTAATAAGGGAGGCGTATGGCTATTTAGTAGGTTGATTGCAATATAGATTCGACCTTCTCGACCTCGGCGTTGAGTAGGGTGAGGTCTTGGAGTATGTGCATTATTGTGCCTAGCACGAAGGCGTAAAGGATTTGGAAAATATCATGCTTTCATTCTTCTCTTTCGATTGGTGATGCGTCTGATAATTCTGGCTGTCTTCTGGGCTGATTATTTGATCGCTTGGAGTGCGGTAGCGTTATCCGACATATTGCATATTGGCTTGGAGCTTGGTTGCGTTATCCGACATCACCATTAACCAATGCTGTAACGTACTGAATGATACTTCTACTGAGTCCTTCTCGGATGCCACTACTACTTTAGTATCCGTACTATGCCCTCCCCCATTCTTCCAAATGGACCCTATCGTCATAGATTCAGTTGGTGTTAGGAATTTGACCCAATGATTGAAAATATCGTCCTGATATGAAGACAATAGGATAAGTATGACTAAGCGAAAAGCAAGGCGTCCGTGTGCTGTGCGGTGTCAGTGCACGTTAAAGATCCCCAGGTGGTCGAAATTTCCGGAGTCTCTCATAGCGTGAGTCGCTTTGGGACGGTAAACCCAACTAACCAAACCAGGAAATGTATTACTTGCTTCTGATGGGTCATAACATAGTTCTGACATAGGTGTGGCACTAAAAAATAATGCTAAGGTAGAAAAGCTCAGCTGGTAGTGCAGAGAGCCAGTCGCTTTCTTGTCACTTCTCCCCTACTGGGTAAGTAATTTAATTACGTTCAGCCAGGAGAGGAAACAATAATCCTCCGTCCTACATCGACGAGAGTACAAATGACAGTGCAAGCACCGTTCATACTCACCAGGCGGCGAACAAAACACGCACAATTGACGGCAAGCACCTTTTGTCTCCTGTGCCAAAAGGGGTCTGTAATGCACTTCGGTGCCTCCTGGAATACACAGAAACGCCTGACGCAGAGTACAACGAGTAACAATAGTGCGAGACAGACCAAATCGTCTTCGGACAACGAGGCACAACATGTAATGATTGGCCAGCGCGGTGCCTCATCTTGTTACAACGTAAGGAATGTTGCTGTGCCAGGGGCGTCTATGTGAAAGAAGTTCGCTACTTAATTGTCTTTGCGTAACGGGGCAAACCTGCACTACAGGGCAACATATGGGAAAGTTGTGTCGTCAAACGCAACATGGCTGTTTCTCCTTCTGACAAGTCCACACTTTCTTGATTACGTATATAAGCAAAATGACTTCGTCGTTGCCGCCGTGTAGCGCGTAAAAGAGCTTGCCGGAAGTTCACAGTGCACAGCAACAAAAGTTGAGGTAAAAAGGGTTGTTCAACACTTAGCGTATAGGCAGACCACAGAATAAAAATGAGAGCCTTGTTTTGAACTTATCACATGCACATTAAGGATGGAAACAGCCAAAGAAAGCAATGAAAGCCTAGGGGGAATGCATGTTTTGAGGCGAAAGCTTTTAATGCTCATCGTTGTAGTCAGCAAAAGTGTCACGTTTTTGCGGTGGCTATGATATTGAAAATATGAGTTAATAAACCTTGTTTCCTAGCAGGGACTCGAACCTCCATCGCTTGGATCCCTAGTCCAGCTCTTTACCACTGCGCCACGCCCGTGATTTCTTTTCTTTATTGCCTGACCTTGGCACACGACATAACACGAAACTCCGATCAAAACACGAAAAAAGACGCATAATACAATATACATGAATGAATGTCGTGATCAACCAGTGTTAGACTGTCCTCGTCGCATTAAAACTCCCGAAGCGACAACAAAGCTTCTACCCTTGAGAGCCATTCGGGAGGTTGTGCAGCGCGATACAGCGGGCGCCACGCTCCGGATCGTAAAACGCTCTTCATAATTCCCCTTGTCTACAGTGTGAATGATAGCAGGATTCCGCTAGTGACAGATACTGTGCCTTTCCTTTCCTGTAGACGAATTACAGGACGCCGGTGAACTTTGATGCGTTCAATGAAATGCTGGTTGTATTCGACAAGGGGTGCGCGATGTACCATCACGACAGGTCATGACGTCATCAGGCGAATTAGACGTGAATGCTGCTTTGTCGGGTAAATGTTTCATAACCTAAACTGTTCTTTATGGGGAAATACATTCAAGAAATAAGTAAACAATTCTGTAGTCAGTAATGTAACGATATATAATTACTGTTTGCCATTAGTAATCATGATTGATTAAGCAGAGAGTGACGGCTGAACGCCTGCATAAAACAATAAGGCACATGATGCTGAAAGCTATTTGTGGTGACATATATGTATTGAAATAAGAACTTTATTTAAAATCGTTCTTAAAATACCCTTAACCGCGCTCCATATGTGTCGCGCAGGTGTTCTCTTGAATATGCGGACATTGTTTTTTTATTTAATGATTAAGAGTGTAATGAGGTCTCTCATCATTGTTTTGAAAGCTTGGAAGCGTTAGAAGCAATTTTGTGTTCTCATAAATAGTAAATTTACCTTGGAATTTAAAATACCCTTTATTGGCCTCGATAATCGAATTTATGATAACTTGAAGGTTCAGCCCTACAAATCTTTGGCATGATATCCTATCATGATGATTGGTTAAGCAGAGAGTGACGGCTGAACGCCTGCATAAAACAATAAGGCACATGATGCTGAAAGCTATTTGTGGTGACATATATGTATTGAAATAAGAACTTTATTTAAAATCGTTCTTAAAATACCCTTAACCGCGCTCCATATGTGTCGCGCAGGTGTTCTCTTGAATATGCGGACATTGTTTTTTTATTTAATGATTAAGAGTGTAATGAGGTCTCTCATCATTGTTTTGAAAGCTTGGAAGCGTTAGAAGCAAATTTTGTGTTCTCATCAATAGTAAATTTAGCTTGGAATTTAAAATACCCTTTATTGGCCTCGATAATCGAATTTATGATAACTTGAAGGTTCAGCCCTACAAATCTTTGGCATGATATCCTATCATGATGAATATGAATTCCAGAAGGAAAGCGCTCGGCTGGATGGATGGGTGGAATATAGGAGCGTCACCATTCAAACCGGGTGGTAGCAGCTGCTATCATGCTCATTTTCCCCCCTATATCTTAATTATTGTTTTAGATTGGCTAGCTAAACCATCATTCTATTTATTAAATTTTTGTTTCCACATTACTAACATTATGTCACTTTTCTGCTTTTAAACCAACAATCTTCAATAGTTTTTTGCTAGATTTCATCGCAGGTTCATTAACCCAGCCACTGGTATCTCTAGACCCCAGAGCTTCAGGAAGAGTGACTGCGTCTCCATCGACTTCCGGATGGATACCATTACATCCGAGTATAATATGGTTAATTGTTTCTGTAAATTTACCACATACTGACCATGTGTCATGTTCATTGTTAAATTTCTTTTTGTAGCTGCGTGTTCTAAGGCATCCTGATCTAGCTTCAAAAAGTAGAGAAGTGCCTCTTGATTTATCAAACAAAGCTTCCTTCCTGATCTGCCTTTTCCACTTTCGGTATAGTTCCACACTCTGTTTCGTTTTCATCAAATTTGTCTAATTTTTACCTTTTGTGTTTTTCACCTGTTGCTTAACGGTCTTTATTTCTTTGTCCTTGTGACCAGGATACTTACTGGTTAGTTTTCTAGTTCTTTTCCTTCATTGTGAGTTAACGCGTTTTAGGTATAGGTGTTTAAATACTTGCTGCCTATCTGATACTGTCAAATTTTCTCAGGCGTTCCTCGTATAATATTTTACTCTGAGTTTCCCGTACTTCGAAAGATGCCCAGCCCACATCTCCATGTACCGCCTCATTTGTGATTTTGCCTTGGGCACGCAGTGCTAATCGTCCGACGGCTTTCTGATTTATTTTTAATGTCGACTGTACCTCTGATTTTAGGCACAAAAACCGCATTTCCGAAAGTAAGCTCGGGAACCATAATTCATTTCTAAATACTCCTCAGCACCTGATACCTGTTGTATCCCCACAATGAACTATGCTTCATTATCCCGGCATTTCTTCACCCTTTTGCCCCAAGTGACTGTGCATGCTTTTCAATATAGACCAATTCTTCGTTTACCCATACCCCAAGATATTTATATTCTGCCACTCTGGGTATTTCATGGCCTTGTATGTTAAGACCCTGATCAGTTGAGCCATTGCAAATCATCAAACCTGACTTAACTGCGCCAAAACTGAAGCCTAGAGCGTCCCCTTCATTTACACAATACTTAACAAGAGTTTGCAATTCTTCTTGACTCTCTGCTAGCAGAACAATATTGTCTGCATACATTAAACCGCGGAGGCGCTGCTGTACCGCTTTCCGTTCAATGTATATGACAGGTTAAAACCTAGGTTACTTTCTTGTATCCTCCGTTCCATATTTAAAATATAAAGCATGAGCAGCAGCGGTAATAGAGGACAACCTTGTCTTAATCCTTTGCATACCTTGACGCCCCGCCGTGGTGGGGCAGTGGTTACGGCGCTCGACTACTGTTCTCAAGGACGCGGGATCGAATCCCGGCCTCGGCGGCAGCTTTTCGATGGAGGCGAAAAGCAAGGTGCCTGTGTGCTGTGCGTTGTCAGTGCACGTTAAAGAACCCCAGGTGGTCGAAATTTTCGGAGTCCTCCACAACGGCGTCTCTCATAGCCTGAGTCGCTTTGGGACGTTAAAGCCCACAAACCAACCAACCAGCACACCTTGACACCTTCCGTACTTCTTATACCTTAATAAAACTTGAAATTTCTCCAACCAACACTTTTATTTTATAAAACCCGACGTTTCGGAGCCGGCTTCGCTCCTTCTTCAGGGGTGTATGACGCGGGGCTGCGTGCAGCTGTAAGTAAAGGAATGGTCGACGGGAAGAAGAGGGGGGGGGGGGGGTGGGGGGGGGAGAAGGAGGGGGGGGGGTGAGATGTGTGCGAAAGAAATGAGAAGGAAGGAGGGGGGTTTAGACGAGTGAGCGTGCCGCAGGTGCAGGTGTGCTCGCTGGCGACTTTTTTCTTTTCTTCTGTGAAGTGGCCAGGAGAGAGCGAAGACCTTGCAAGTATACAGCAGGGAGGTTGCCTATTGTCAGGTTGATGTTATTTGCGGTCGACTGTATGTGCCATGACTCGAGGAGGCGTCTTTTGCGGTAATTGGTCTCGGTCTCCAGGATGAACGTTTTTTCGAAATTTATTCTGTGGTCGGAATCTTCTGAATGTTCAGCTACGGGGTTGCGTTCTCTTGAAAAATTTCGTACATCGTTCTTGTGTTGCCGAATTCTTTCTTTTAGGTTTTTTTGTTTCGCCAATGTAGCTAGCATCACAGTCGGCGCAGGGAATTTTGTACACAATGCCTTGGGCTCTTTCTCTTGGTGGTCGATCTTTGGGGAAGAGTAGCAGGCTCCCCAAAGTGTTTGAAGGCTTGTGCGCCACTCGAATTCCCTCCTTTCTTAGAATACGGGCGATGGTTTCGCTGGCGCCTCGGACATAGGGGACAGTGACCTACTTTTGAGATGTAGTTGTTTGCTGCTGGTTATTTTCTTCCCGGGGCCTGTCGTTGCGTTTTTGGCGGCGAATGATTTTCCGGATAAATTTTTTTTTGGGTAGCCGTTCATGGTTAGGAATATTAAGCGTTTTTCGTTTGCTTTGTCGGGCTCTGTGGTGCAATGTGTTTCCACTCTTTGTAATAAGGTCTTCACAACTGACGCTTTACGGCTGGTCGGGTGGTTCGAAGTGAAATGCAGATATCGCCCTGTGTGGGTGGGTTTTCGGTATACGGAGAATCGCAGACGGTTGTTTTTTCGGGTCACCAGAACGTCCAAAAATGGCAGGGCGCCTCGCTTCTCCATTTCTAGGGTGAACTGAATTGTATGGAATTTAGATGAGAGAGGAAATTTTGGACTTCAGATTTCTTAATAATTGAGAAACAGTCATCGACATATCTCAGAAAAATTTTTGGCGGTGGAAGGAAAGAGTTGAGAGCTCGTTCTTCGATGTGCTGCATAGTTATATTCGCCATAGCGACAGAGATGGAGGCACCCATTGGTGTTCCCTTGACTTGTTTGTAGAATTCTCCTCGGCATGAGAAGTATGTGTTTGACAAGCATAGTTCCTGAAGGCGGCATACCTCGTCTACACTTAGTGCGGTTCATGCGCTGAGTGTATCGTCGCGTTGTAGGGCTTCTTGAGTGGCGGCCAATGCGAGATTTACAGGGACATTTGTGAAAAGGGACGCCACGTGTCAAAGGAAACAAGGCACTCGTCGGCCTCAAGGCTCACCTGGGATACGAGTTCGATGAAATGCCCGGCGTGTCGGACGTGGGTCGCGGTTTTCCCCGTGATTGGTGTTATGAGCTTGTGCATGTATTCTGACAACGCACGGAGGGGGGAGAAACGGAAGTCGACAATTGGGCATAGAGGAGTCCCAGGTTTATGGACTTTGGGCAGACCGTAGAAGGCTGGGGCTGATCAGTTGGTGCACGATAACTGCAGGTAGAGGTTTCGGTGGTTTGGGAGGTTTTTGAAAACTTTTTTAATACCTTGTTCAATTTTGCCTGGGTACTTGTTGTGGGGTCCTTCTTCAATTTTTCGTATTCTTGACTGTTGAGTAGAGAAGAAATTCTCTCGTCATAGTCCTGTCTGTCCAGAACGACTGTTGTGTTGCCTTTGTCCGCTGGGAGGATTACGATGGTCGTGTCTCTCTGGAGGTCTTTGAGCGCCTGCCGTTCATCCCGTGGTAGATTCTCTTCTTTTCGGCGTGAATGCAGACCTTTCAGTACTCCGACTGTTTTGAGCCTGACTTCTTCTCGAGGACCTGTTTTCAGCTGTTGGAGGCCGTCTTCAAGAGCAGATACAATTTTTGGGAGAGGAGGTCCGTGAGCCTGAATATTGTGTCCCTTGGCCAGAATTGATGTTTCGGTGGGTGTTAGATTTCTGGATGGCAGATTCGTGACCACGTTTGAATGGTCAGTAGGGGCGTTGTCAGGTCGAGGTTGTAATTCTACAGGCTTCTTCATTTGCTTGGTGCGGTGTTTGTTGGCTTCGGAAGCTGCTGTCTCCTGGGCGAAGGCCTCGATGGGTGTTAGAAGCTTGGGCATCCTGTGCTCGAGCTGTCGACGAGCAAAAAAGGCCTCGGTTTCTTTTTTCTTGATCACTGTGCGGCACTCCCGTATCCGAGCATTTACTAGGTGCGGTTCTGCCTTGTCGATGATGTTTCGTCCTTCCGGTGTGGAGACCGGGCATCGGAGACGTGGGCAGTGCGGTATGACCTTGGTATCCTTGCACTTCTGGTTGAACTCCAGGTGTGTTTGGTACACCGAGATACTCTTTATAGTCTTGACGTACTTCTTAGCAAGCTGCATAGCTTGCAGCCCGAAGTCTGCGCGGATAGTTTGAAAGCTAAACATTTCGACAGATTTGCCTGTTTGGTTGGGTTGATAACTAAATAAAACTTGAAATTTCTCCAACCAACACTTTTATTTTATAAAACCCGACGTTTCGGAGCCGGCTCGGCTCCTTTTTCAGGGGTGGATGACGCGGGGCTGCGTGCAGCTATAAGTAAGAGAATGGTCGAGGGGGAGAAGGTTGGGGGGGGGGAGAATGGGGAGGGGATGAGATGTGTGTGAAAGAAATGAGAAGGAAGGAGGGGGGTTTAGACGAGTGAGGGTGCCGCAGGTGCAGGTGTGCTGGCTGGCGACTTTTTTCATTTCTTCTGTGAAGTGGCCAGGAGAGAGCGAAGACCTTGCAAGTATACAGCAGGGAGGTTGCCTATTGCCCGGTTGATGTTATTTGCGGTCGACTGTATGTGCCATGACTCGAGGAGGCGTCTTTTGCGGTAATTGGTCTCGGTCTCCAGGATGAACGTTCCCCCCCCCCCCCCACCTTCTTCTCCCCCTCGACCATTCCTTTACTTATAGCTGCACGCAGCCCCGCGTCATGCACCCCTGAAGAAGGAGCCGAGCCGGCTCCGAAACGTCGGGTTTTATAAAATAAAAGTGTTGGTTGGAGAAATTTCAAGTTTTATTTAGCTATCAACCCAACCAGACAGGCAAATCTGTCGAAATGTTTAGCTTTCGAAATGTTTAGCTGTTTCTTCCTGGAGACCGAGACCAATTACCGCAAAAGACTCCTCCTCGAGTCATGGCACATACAGTCGACCGCAAATAACATCAACCGGACAATAGGCAACCTCCCTGCTGTATACTTGCAAGGTCTTCGCTCTCTCCTGGCCACTTCACAGAAGAAAAGAAAAAAGTCGCCAGCGAGCACACCTGCACCTGCGGCACCCTCACTCGTCTAAACTCCCCTCCTTCCGTCTCATTTCTTTCACACACATCTCACCCCCTCCCCATTCTCCCCCGCCCCCCCCCCCTTCTTCTCCCCCTCGACCATTCCTTTACTTATAGCTGCACGCAGCCCCGCGTCATGCACCCCTGAAGAAGGAGCCGAGCCGGCTCCGAAACGTCGGGTTTTATAAAATAAAAGTGTTGGTTGGAGAAATTTCAAGTTTTATTTAGTTATCAACCCAACCAGACAGGCAAATCTGTCGAAATGTTTAGCTTTCAATCTTATCCCTTCCAATGTATTTGCGACTTTGTTATCTCAGGATATTTCCTGTAGGAACTCTGTTACCTCATGACTGATATCTTCTTCTTTTAATATGTTCCACAGGCGTTCCCTGTTGACGTTGTCCTACGCCTCGTTTGTGTCCAGGAAGGCCAAATACAAAGGTCTATTTTTCACTCTAGATTTTTTCGATGCATTGGTAAAGCACGCACAGGCTATCATCTAAGCGCCTACCGTTTATAAAGCCGTTCTGAAGTTCTCCGAGTATCTTGTTACTTTCTACCCATGCTTACATCTTTAATTTTACCGCCTGCATGGCCAACCTGTGTATAACAGATGTTATGGTAATCCCTGTAGGGTTTTATGGGCATCCTTTCGCCTTCCGTTTTATAAATCAAATTCATTTTACTCTGCCGCCAGCTATCCGGAATTTGCTTATTCCTTATGACTGTTTCCAAAGCTTTTAACAACGTTTCTTTACTTCTTGGATAAAGTTGTTTAATCAGCTTGATCGTAATTCCATCTAATCCTGTAGATGTGTTTTTAGGAATATTTTTCTCTGCCTTTTAACCAGATTAGTTTGGTCAGTTGAAAGCTGCTTTGTATTTTGCTATCTTGTGTTCCTTCCTGAGTTGCGGAGATTACCCTATCGTCGCTCATAAATGACTCAGCTATAACTGATGTAATGTAGTTCACTGCGTTGTCTTCCTTTAAACTATTTCACTCGTTGTCTTGAATCCGGTCCTGCTTTATTTGATTCTTTTTACCTTGCCAGCTTAATGGTTCCAAAATTTTCTCGGTCCGCCTCTACTGGCATCGTTTATGTCAGTCATCCAGCGATCGGTGGACTGCTTTAGTTTACTTTGGACGAGGGCCTGTACATCAAGTTTCTCTTGTCGATATGATTCCTATTTTTGGTCTATTTCCTCCTGAGACACCTGTGCTTTCTTTGCCTTACGGTGTTTCCTTGAAGCTGCCCGTTGTTGTTCAATGGCTTTCCTGATTTCCTCATTCCACCAGCTCCGTGGCTTCCTCTTTCCATTCCATCGGCTTGCTATGTCAACCTACTTAATTGTTCTCCTTATGAGTAGTTCTACCTGTTTATAATCCCAGTCTTTCATGGGGCTTTTCTCTATTGCTTCCTCTATGTCTGCTGCTATCTGTGCTATTTGATTGTCGTTTAATTCTTCGTTTACTTTTTTCTAAGTTCTATTTTCCTTTTCATCAAGGTCCCCATCTGCAGACTAATATGTTTATAATCACTTCCCAGACTACACTCCTCTTCTTCGTCTATTTCCATTTTTGTGACCGTGCTGTAAATGTCCTGCAACATTAGACAGTAGTCAATGGTCGTCTGCCTGTTGCGGAATTCCCACGTGATTGGTCGCTCGCATATTGTTTCTCTATTTACGAAAACGTGGTCGTGTTGCTCACAGAAATCTAGCATTAGCTTCCCGTTACAATACGGATATCCATCCAGATCGTCGATGTGGCCGTTCATCTGCCCCAGTAGAATAATATCGGTCCCGTCTCCAAACTGGCTTATATCGTCACTGAGACATTCAAAGAGATCCTTGTTTTCTTGTCTGTATTGGTGTCCTGTTCCTAAATAAACTACCCTTAGCCATGTCGTTATGGCGGCAATTGTTCCTGATACCCAGATATGTTCTTTGCAAGATGATTTTATTCTTTGCCAATTTGTTACTTGGTGTATTAACATACCTACCACTCCCCTTTTTTCCGTTCTCGTTCTGTTGCATCCTTCCCAGACGTAGCCTTCTATAAACGGTGGATCTTCTAGATCCCTGAGATGAGTCTCATATAGAGCGTACATACCTATTTTGTCATCCTTCAACTACTGTTCTATCTCTAGCTATTTCGCTCTTTTTCGACCTCCTTGCATGTTTATGTAGCTGATCCTAGTGTTACGTCTCTTTTTTGTACTTTTATTTCTCGACCTCCTCACAGAAACAGCGGAGACCAATGGTCGCTCTAAATAATTATTTTATTCATTTGAATTTTACACTATTGAGCACCTTGAACCTCAATAAAGAAATTCACTTTAGGTATATGAAGATTTTAGTTGAAGAAGCACCTCGAGCCATTTGAGAGTGTGAAGGAATATGAGTAAATGAGCAATAAATGAGCGTTTTAACTTTAAACGCAGCAACCAGCCTCGCATCAAGCTTAAGTTGGCTTGGCCGTCATTGGCCGTCAGGTTATACTCAAAGTTTTAAGCTACGTTGACGATTCTTCGCTAATTGTATTAACGACCTAGTACTAACTAGTTAAGGTCCACATTTATGTACAATATGTAAAAGTCGAAGAAAGCTAATATGCAAAGTCTTGCCGATGATTCCCTTGCGCCCACTTTGTCTATCATGACCCTTTGTATAGTAAGTGCGCTGGCATCGGTTAACAGCAGCTGGCCTTACTGAGCACTTCAATGATTATGCGACTAAGGTGGCTTGTAGACAGGCAAATTTATGAAGACCCCAAAACAACACTTTCTTGCATATGAACTGCTTTGCGTGTCCGCTTCACGAAGGCGTTACCGATCACTTGCACGTCGACGTTTAGCCCGAGCAGAGTCTGGATTTGTTAACCCGTTAAAGGAGAGTTTCCTGCGACGGCTAACACTCGGGTTCTCGAGTGGTACGCTTTTAGTACTTTCTTTACTCTCGATTGCGGTCTTCTTGTTATTTCAGTAATTTTTCTACGGAGATTTTCTAGCTGGCAGAAAAAGCCCATTTTGATTCAGTCCACATGCGAGAATTGTCGCAGAATTTTGACTGAGGAGACGAGCCGGCAGTTTTGTTCTTATTCTATCAGCAAATAGCATGCACAACACCTTTTTGAATATCTTCTCTTTTCATTAAGGTTTTGCTTTTGTGATGCCGACATACAAGGGCGGAAGGAGTGGGGCCGAACTCATTGCTTTCATTCTCGAATAGAAGCGAGTCAAGCTCCCTTCCAAAGGGGGTAGAAGTGAATATCTTGCGCTGGCCAGACATTATGCTCGAAGCACGCATTTGATGCGATGACATTAGCCTTAACTAAAACCCCTTGTAGCAAGGACAAGATTTCAGCATCACGGGGGGGACTATTGAAAGCGCCATTGTTGGTCAAAACTGGGACGTCAAAAAGAAAAGTCAAAGGGATGCTGCATTGTTCCCGATTGTGATGCACGAGGCGTAAGGCTGTGTCTCCAGTTTTG
Organism: Amblyomma maculatum; assembly: GCF_055883805.1. Lineage (NCBI taxonomy): Eukaryota > Metazoa > Arthropoda > Arachnida > Ixodida > Ixodidae > Amblyomma > Amblyomma maculatum. Next base: position 72,489,241 of record NC_139349.1, on the reverse strand, counting down.
TTCCTGATGTTCAAACATGCAGTATGTTTGATAGAAATGTGACCTTTGGGACCTCTTCACAGCCGGTAGGGTACAGGTCGAGCTTCAGCCTAAATTTCTCTCGTGCTTATTTTTACCGCTTCTCGTAGTAAATCCTATGACACGTTTTTTAAGCTCAGACTTAAATGTGCCTTGATTTTCGCTTCGGTGCGCGTACATCCAGGCCCATTATGCAGACTTTGCTTTCCCAGCCGCTCGCCTTTCTCCTTCCCGGTTTTCGTTTCTTCATTCTGTTTCTATACTCGTTCGTGATTCTGCTTCGAGAACCAAAGGCAATGTAAAAAATCTGGAACAAGTAACAGCTTTAGGCACATTGGCATTGCAATCGCTGTGTTCCGTCTGCGTGTTTTATTTATGCTTTCTTCTGCTGTTTCTGTAAGATCAGAATAGACTGAAGAAAAAACTGAAAGAGCAATAGTGCCGACCAACGCGAGGCCAAGATTCACCGACATGAAACTTTTCCGGGGGATATACGCGTCAAGTGCTGTTCATTATTCCGTACCGCGATGTTACCGTCGCAAATATCTTCCCCATCTTCCTAAAATGTATCAGCACAGCCTGTCGTCCCGAATCTACGCTCCAAGTTGCCGCTTCGACTTTCTTGTGTCCCGAAAAACAGACCTTGCTGTCAACGACGGAGGCTGCAACGGATAGAGCTCTCATTCTGAATTCTTGAGACACACACAAATAAAATGAGGGCGTAAAGCTACGCGGCTGAAGAATTCTGATTTGCGCTTTGCTTAGTTCTAAAATATTCTCTCGCGCCTGTGAACGCCCGCGAGTTCAGCCGCTGTTTTCGATTATTCTTTCTTGCTTCATTGTGAAACAAAGGAAGGGACAAAATGGGAATGGGAATGAAATGCAGGCAGAAAGTAGCCATAACTATGGATTCGCAAGAAGGAACAAGCAGCCAGTGTCGCGAGCTCGTCAAGGGCAGGAAGTCAACGAGCATACGGATTGGAAGTTGCGGTGCAGCCGTGAATCGCGATCATAATACGGGCATTTGTATCCGGGCCTTCAGCTGCGCTTTGACCTTAGCGTATAGTAGGTAGGGTGGTTCTCCCCTCGACACGGGTGCGACGACTTTGACAACGGTGCAGTCGCGACGACCGTGCGCTCCTGATTTCGGCGTTTGAGATCTCTCAATCTGCACTCCGCGCACGTGGCACGATGCAGGCGCACGGTGCTTGAATTTTTGTTCCATTTGAATTTAAATGTGATATGAATTTAGGCGACGGCAGTGCATATGAATCAAGGATGTTTCACGTCGAACATTTCAACAGTGATTGCTGAGGTAAATACGGTGTCATGAATCGTCAACCTTAATTTGATGTCCAAGTGCCTTTGGGAGGCAGCTGTTGTCGTTAGTATTGCCGAATACTACACCCGCGCGCCCACAACTAGCAAATTTGGCCTGCCGTTGTGGCGCAGTGGTTAGGGCATTGGGCTACTGTGCCCAAGGATGCGGGAGCGAATCCCGGCTATGGCGGCCGGGCCGCTCTTCGATATATGCGAAAAGTAAGGCGCAAATATGCTTTGCGATTACAGTGAAAGTTTGACCTCCTTGGAGGTTCAAATTTCCGGAACCCTCCTCTATGGCTGCTGTCATAGCCTGAGTATCTTCGGGCCGTTAATTTCTATAAACAAAACCAAACAACTCGATTTCAATCTCATCGATTTCAATCTCCAAACCTCAATATGGAGGGTTGTTATGCCAGTGTGAGATGGTCTTGGCAAAGAGCGATGCTAGTGCAGTCGACGACAAATTACGGCTCTTTAAAAGCCGTTGCTGGAACTTTAAGCATTAGTTATTTCACTCAGGCGCACAGGGAGACGCGCGGAGAACAGAGGCAACATTGCTGTTGACTTGTATAAGAATTTTAAACAACGTTTTTATCTTGATATTCTTGAGAAAAAAAAACAATGCTTTTGTTTGTTTCAATGGTCGTAAAGTAAGTTACGACTACCAAGGGCGGAAGTCTGATTCATAATCTCAGTGTGCCAATAACTTGCAGGTGTCACGCTTATAAGCCAGCAGGTTATTCAGATACGTTTAGCCGAAATACATCACAAATCTCTATCCCTTAATAAACAAACAAACAAACAATGCTACTATGAAGCTGTGCTTCTTGTAATAGAATTATCACTCCCAGAGGAAGAAAAGGGGCCGGCAGTCGTACGAACTGATGCGGCAAATCTGCGAGAGAAGAGGGCTTTTGCATTTCGCTCTGCATTGGTATTGTGACTGTCCATAGGGTTTTCTTGGCAGGAAATACTGGAGTGGGTTGCCATTACCTTCTCCAGTGAATCACATTTTGTCAGAACTCTCTGCCGTGAACTGTATCTTGGGTGGCCCTACACAGCAGAGCTCACGACTTCATCGAGTTTCGCAAGCCCATCCGCCACGACAAGGCAGTGATCCATGAAGGGAATTGGTTTCCGATTGAGAAAGGAGTGAGGCAAGGCTGCATACTGTCGCCCTGCTTATTTAACCTATATGCAGAGTGCATCATGAGAAAGGCCGGTCTGGACGAGTCTTCAGCGGGAGTGAAGATTGCTGGAAAACGTATCAACAACCCTAGATATGCGGATGATACCACTTTAATGGCAGAAAGTGAAGTGGAACTCAAGAGACTTCTGATGCGCGTACAAGAAGAGAGTGAGAAGTTCGGGCTTAAACTGAACATTAAAAAGACAAAGATCATGGCGTCTTGCCCTATCAAGTCCTGGAGCATCAATGGACAAGAAGTGGAAGCTGTGACAGATTTTCTCTTCTTGGGCTCCAAGATTACCTCGGAAGGAGACTGCAGCCATGAAATTAGGAGACGCCTGCTTCTGGGAAAGAGAGCAATGGTGAGCCTTGACCGCCTAGTAAAGAGCAGAGACATTAGTCTGCCAACCAAGATCCGTATAACTCGTGCTATGGTCTTTCCAGTTGTGATGTATGGATCCGAGAGATGGACTGTGAAAAAGTCTGACCGCCGAAGAATTGACGCGTTTGAATTGTGGTGCTGGCGAAGACTCCTGAGAGTTCCTTGGACTGCCAGAAGATGAAATCAGTCGATATTGTCGACCATAAACTCTGACCGCTCATTGGAGGGTCACATTCTAAAGTTAAAGCTCAGCTAATTTGGTCATCTGATGAGAAGAGAGGAGTCGGTGGAGAAAAATTTGATGTTGGGAAAGGTTGAGGGTCGCCGGAGAAGGGGTAGGCAGCGAACGCGATGGTTAGATGGCATCCTCGAGGCACTGCAGATGAAGTTATGTGATGTTAGGAAGATAGTGAGAGACCGGAAAGCGTGGCGTGACATGGTCCATAGGGTCACGAAGAGTCGGACACGACTGAACGACTGAACTGAACTGAACTACATCGGTAGATTTCGATGGCTTTGATTTTATTTCCCTCTCACTTTTTGGTTGTTGTATTGCGCCAGCTTTAGAGACTGGATTTGTATAGATGGCCTACCGGGGGGGTGCGTGCGTTAAGCCTTCTGACTGGATCAGATTAAAGGTGGGAATGTGGTTGGGTGTGGGCTTTTCTCAGCGGCTTTTGGTGAGTGAAAACGTTTCCAGTGTGCAAGTGGGTGAAAAGTGACGCATCTGTTTTTTTCTCTCCGAAATGCCGGATTCCGGGGAAAAAACATTCGGGCCTTTCTTGCTGATTTAGGCTTCCCCTCTCCATTAACAACATATTCAGTGATATTACAGCATTTGGGCCTTGAAAGGCAGACATTCCCGAAGCCCGCTAAGGGTCTTAGTAAATTAGAAGAGTGCCACCTTCGAAGGTTACAAACTATGTCATTTAATAATCCAGCAACACTTCGCGCCATCGAGCCCAAATCCTTTTCGGCGCAGTGCAAATTTTGTGGCCAGAAGACAAACTTATACCATATGGTATGGGCTTGTCAACAAAATACCAGTATTGACATAATAAATCAGCCAACGTGGGAAGGCTTGGAGGTCCAGCTCGGACCTCGAGGAGCAACCAGTTCTCGTCGAAAGAGCACGGACAGCGGCTTTTACCAACGGTGTCCCGCACTAGAGACCCGACCAGCCTTCCATTAATCTAAGCCAATGTCAATAAATGTATCCATCATCATCCAAAATGCCGGCGGCAAGAGTTTGCGGAATGAGACTATTCCTACTGCTGCATTGAAAAATAAGAAGGAATAGAAAAGGTCCTTGCATGCGGCATCATTGCCAAAGGAAGGGGCGGGGTTCTTGGTGGTGGGTTCATGGGGGGTGGTGGTGTATTGAGCCATCTGAAAAAGGTTTCAGGGGCAACCGATAGAGAAAGCTAATTTTAACATGTAGCTCTTTCCTTGGATATCAATTTTGAAAATCAATGATGCAACAAAGCTTACCCGATTCCAGGAACACCAGGAGAATTTAAGTAAATTCGCCACTGCATTGTTTGGCAGTAATGGTGCACGTATGAAATATTTCTATGTGATTCTATGTGAGTGGAAAGTAGATGTATGTTCTTCGATGAAAACGAGGCTGAAAACTCGGCTAAGAAAACGAAACAATAACTACAAAAATCAGGGAATGCATTAACATGACTAGAAATGCTACCGATTGTCACGCAGCCTGGAACAGAAATGAGCGTAACATAACTAAAATTGGCTGCGAGTCCCACTAAACGTATACACTGATAGGTAATCGATATTCTCTTTGTATTTCCTTGTTTTTCTTCTGTACATGTATGGCGCAGCCTGCACGCTCTAGACTTTTATCGGAGCTCTCGGTGAAAGTAAATGACTCATCACTCAAGGAAGCGTCACACATTTTCATCCCATTTACCCATCTCAGATGCGATACGAGAGGTGGGATCTCTTCACATCTTTCTTTCGTGTCATGTGGTCTCATGACGCCACAAAACTCAAAGCCAGCCATGTCACCTGACAACTCCTACGTAGCGACGTCATGGCCACGTCACGTCATGCCACGTCATTTTTCGCTCAAAACACCGACGCAGATTTTTCTGGTAAATGCTGTCTGGTAAACGATTTTTCTGGTAAACGCTTTGACGCTGTCGCGTTAATGTTCCACGATGATCAGACGTCTGATGCGGCGTTTCAAAGTTAGCGGTGGGTGATTACGAAAAAACATTTGACTCAGTTGAAACTTCGGTGCTGATGCAGGCATTGCAAAATCAGGGGGTACGTGAAAGTGCTGGAAGATATATATAGTGGCTGCACAGCAACCATAGTTCTGCATAAAGAAAGCAACAAAATTCCCATAAAGAAAGGAGTTAGGCAAGGAGACACAATCTCCCCAATACTATTCACAGCTTGCTTAAAGGAAGTATTCAGGCACTTGGAATGGGAGCAGTTAGGGATAAGCGTAGATGAAGAATACCTCAGTAATCGGCGATTTGCTGATGACATTGCCTTGCTAAGCAACTCGGGGGATGAACTGCCAATAATGATTGATGACCTAGACAGGAAAAATAGAAAGGTAGGCTTGAAAATCAATATACAGAAGACTAAGGTAATGTTCAACAGCCTCGGGAAGGAACAGCAGTTTACATTAGGTAGCGAAGTACTGCAAGTAGTAGGCGAATATGTGTACTTAGGACAGGTAGTAACCGCAGATCCGGATCATGAAAAGGAAATAACAAGAAGAATAAGATTGGGATGGAGCGCATTTGGCTAGCACTCGCAGATTATGCCTAGCAGCTTACCGGTACCGCTCAAGAGGAAAGTATACAATAGTTGCATCTTACCTGTACTCACCTATGGGGCTGAAACGTGGAGGCTAACCAAGAGGGTTCTATTTAAGTTGAGGACAACCCAGAGGGCTATGGAAAGAAAAATGATAGAGTTAACATTAAGAGATAGGAAGCGTGCAGAGTGGGTCAGAGAAATAACTCAATTTATCGACATTCTAGCGGAAATTATGAAAAAGAAATGGGCATGGACAGGACATGTAGTGCGAAGAGAGGATAAACGATGGTCGCTTAGGGTAACAAACTGGATTCCAAGGGAAGGAAAGCGTAGCAGGGGGCGGCAGAAAGTTAGGTGGGCGGATGAGGTTAAGAAGTTCGCAGGGGTCAAGTGGATGCAGCTAGCACAGAACCGGGTTAATTGGAGAAATGTGGGAGAGGCCTTCGCCCTGCAATGGGTATAGTCAGGCTGATGGTGATGATATACTGTATGTGATTATTTTGATACTTTTGTTCAAACGAAGGCTTTAACTCTTAGTGGAGGATTCACAGACACAAAATAATTGTACTGCAAGGTAGACAAAGGGCGATGGGTCTTACGGATGAAAGGGTTGGTTATACTGAGGGGTTGAAGGTGGTTATGGAAAAATGAATAACATCCAAACAAGGCAGGTTCGGTGAGAGTTGGCTGGTGGGTGCTGCTCCAGAAGTTATGTGGCTATCTCGCTTTGCAATTGGTGAGTTTTTAGAAATTGATTCCCTTGTAGAAGGTGACGGTAGGTCTGTTACTGTTGCTGAGGGGTGGTGCCTTTGGAAGATAAAGTTGCGTGGACGGAAGGCACTTCTGGACGTTAGAGGTGAGTTGTGATGGGGTGGAGAAGAGCATCGAAGATGGAGGACTAGAGTAATTGCAGTTCTAGAACAGTTGCCATTTCTTAATAAGTTGTAATAAAAATTAGGATTTATGATACAACACAGCGATGAGTAGCTGATTACGATTAAAAGTACACTTGGTCAACTTTAGCTATTAGATAATTACCGTTTATTAGCCTTCTGCTATCAAAAATGCATTTTACGCTACAACGTAAAGCCAACGTTAAGCTTTATGCAGTATAAAGGAGGTATTTAATATGAAATTGCCAACAGCGTCTATTTATTTATTTATTTCAAAATACTGCAGGCCTTATGGCCCAAATAGGAGGTGCATACCAGGTGACGCACGCACGCACGCACGCACGCACGCACGCACGCACGCACGCACGCACGCACGCGCACGCGCACGCACACACACACACACACACACACACACACACACACACACACACACACACACACACACACACACACACACACACACACACACACACACACACACACACACACACGCACACACGCGCACACGCACACGCACGCACACGCACACACGCACACACGCACGCACACACACACACACACACACACACACACACACACACACACACACACACACACACACACACACACACACACACACACACACACACACACACACACACACACACACACACACACACACACACACACACACACACACACACACACAAAAAAAAAAAAAAAAAACAATACAATACACAACACAATTAGGCTAGAACAAAGAAATCATAAAAGTAATAGCAATCATACAAAACTGGACAGCCTAACAAATAAAATATGGACAATTATTACAACACTCAGCACAATTAGGCATGAACAAATGAAATAAACATAAAATAATAATAATATTAATAGTAAAAGTTGAGCAGTCTAACCAAGCAAATAATCTTCCGGTGCCTTGTTAAAATTACTGCTTTGGAAAAGAAATTCCGGCAGAAAATTCCAATCAGAGATGTCCCGGGGGAAAAACCTGTACTTAAATTAATTTGTTCGTGCAAGGACAGATTGCATCGTTTATTCCCTAGTGTGTCGTGTTCGTTTGGCAGTAGAAGGTTGCACAAAGTTAGGTAATTGAATATTTGCTTCCTATAACAGAATCTTGCGAAGGAACAAAATGCAGTTCATTTTGCGGCGGACTGAAATGAGCGGGATGGTATTTTCATCTATTAGCTTGGTGGGAGATTCAGATCTGCTGTACTTGGGGAAAATAAACCTGACTGCTTTCCTTTGTATCATTTCAAGAGCAGTTATGCTCTTTTTCGTGTGAGGGTCCGAAATGATAGAGGCGTACTCGAGCTTAGTCCGGATGAATGTATTATATGCCAAAAGCCTAATATAAGAGAGGATGTGATTAAGGTTTCGTTTTATTGTAACTCGGGAAGCGTTCTGTCAAATGCACACACAGTTCCGGAAAAAGAAAAAGCCGTCTTGAGATGCGCTTGGTCGATTACCGTGGAAAGCTTCCGCGTCGTCCCCTTTGTTGTTAGAAAACAGTGTCCCTCTTTGCAACAAAGTTGTTACGACATTCGAATTAAATGAACAAGACTACCCCACCAGAAACAAGGCCCAATCAGTTACTATTGCTGTTGAAATCAGTGGAGCTTCCTTTGTTATTATGATACAACAGCAAATATCTCACAATGCCTGCATTCTTATATATTAAACATTTTTATTGCACGCCGATTAACGACGTAGAACAAATCAGCTCTTTCCATACAGAGGAATAGATTGTTTCTTCGACGCATTCTGTACCACTTCCGTCGAAGACAAGCTAGGCATGACGATTGCTCGCAGCGATCGCCAGTTTGGTTGTCTCGTTGTTTCTGGGATTATATCGGCATATGGCGTGACAGAAAAAAAAAGCAAGCCTGATGATGCACAACCTCCGGCTCGCTACCCAAATGAGAAATTTAGCGTGTGAGAGAATTTGGCGTAATATGTCTCGCTGTGTGTCATTTTCTGTGGTACATACACGTCGCTGCATCCTTTGTATCAGCTTCTTATATAACACCAAACAAGGCACCTCAAAAATGGTGCGAAGAAAATGGTAAGGTTCTGCTCTTGGTACCTTTGCTTCTAGATCACTGGGCCAATGCGAACCTTTTTTTCATCGGCGAGTGCGACTGTTTAACGGGGAATGTTGTTGTTGACGATAACGACGTGTAATAAGGAACTCTCTGGATGAACTGATTTAGACTAGCCTCGAACAGCCATGAAAAATATGCAGTTAAGCTGAAGTAACTCATAGTGATTGCAGTGAAGCCAAAATTGTAGTGGGATTTTCAATAGCTTTTTATCTTTTTTTTTTATAAAGGGTAGGTCCTTTATGTTTATGTTTGAATTTGTTTGTAGAATGCAAGGAAGTAATAAAAAGATGCGTTATTTTATCACTGCTTTTTATAAAGATAAGTTTTACGACAGAGTATTCATGGAGTCTGATAAATTTGCGACAATCAAAAGGAACGCCAAAAGATACTCAGAAATGCTTGAAGCTCGCAATATTTATAGCTGTTGATCTGATGCCCTTTTTCAGCCCTGCATCTGCCATTTCAGCTCAACTTCCCAAGGTCTTGATGTTTTTAGGTCTGATTGGTCAAAACAGCTCCGTTTACCGAACATGTTTCAAGTTGCCATCAAACCTCAGCCGAACCAGTCTTGTTCCCTTCACTGGCCAACTTTAATTTTTTTTTTATGCGAGTATACTACGCTTTTCAGACAAATAAATGTATGGACTATGATGATGGACGGCTGCGATTACGGTTGCAACCCTCAATTTCATAAACGAGAACATAAGTTTAAAACATTGTTTCCCTTCTTCGTTCATCCCACACAAGAAGCTATTTATTTCGGCACAACAAAGCGGCCCGCATCGCAGGAGAAACAATCTTTCATACGGTTCGCCACGTGCGCTCTCAAATAAAAACTTGGTACCTAATTGTTAGCTATATGTGAACGAGAAAATCGATTACTCTGATCGCAGAAATGTGAATAAGAGTGAATGTGGTGCCAGAACGCCTATGATGCTGCCGCAGAGGGGGGCATTCGGCCCTATACTCGAACGGCAAAAGATAGAAACCGAGCATCCCAAAGGGCTCGGGCAGAGTTGGGTTATGCTGCACGCATCACTCATACCCCTTTGATTGATAGAGAACAAAACCAATCTCAAGGCGCGCTATCGACCTGGACTTGATTTGTACGCCGGCCCCAAGCGGAAAGGGGTACGAAAACACAGGCACCGTGCTAGAAGAAAAACAAAGTTTTGAAAAACATAGGAAGAAAGCAATCACTCATCAAAACCAATAAATACATAGATGAATTCTTTTAATTTATAATGATCTATGTCGGGTGGTCTCTTGAATAATCAGGTAGCTTGCGACTCGATGGTACTGAGTATGTGTGAGATAACAAAATTAAATGTACGTGAATGAACAAGGAACCGTACTGAGACGACAGGAAACATTAGGCTTTTCCGTCGTGCTCTTCAATGCGGAGCTGACAAAGATATGGAAATTGCGAGCACGTCATCAGGTCCATAAGAAGAAAGCTAACAAGCACCGAAATACAAATCATTGGAGAACTCTTTCACTTTGTTGAGTTGTTCAATGTCCTCCCCCTGCCCCCTCCCTCCGCGTTCTGTTGCGTTCACCGAGGCAAATATAGGTGACACATGATGTCCTGTGTACACGACAGTGGGTGCGGTTGGCCCTGGTAAACACCTTCAAGGTTAGTCTGCATGCAGCGTAAACTTCCTCCAAGGTGGAAGGTTGAAAATCCTCAGTTGGCAGTACACCGAGGGCGACAAGCGGAGGTCGTACGTTCGTGTACCATCAGCAGCATGTAGTTTGTTCTGCTTTATAATTGATTGTGTTCTAGCGAATAATTGGCTCCACTGATGACTCCCATTCCATAAAGACCACAAACAAAAATAAAAAATAAAAACAGGATCTTTCCCCTTATGTTTCCTCACTGCTGACTCCTTTAATATGCAAATGAAAATAGGGTGCCCACTTCCCTACGCTTGTATGCCGACTATCAGCATATACTTGTTTTAAGTGGCGAAATCCTAACTTGAATCATGCGAAGCGCGCGGTACTCTTATCCCTGCCATCGCCCGAGTAATTCGGATTACCTAACATGCATCAAGATCTCACCACACCTATCGGGATCAATGCTTACTGAAAAAATTTTGCGGGGACCGGAGTCGAACACGTAATTACACGTTCAGCAATCTGACAACATAGTCCGAGCATCCATGGTCGCTCATTCGGCAATATGCATGTATAGCCTTCCGGATTCCATAACATCGCTCGAGCGTCTATTTGTACGCGCACAGCAGATCTTACTCCCAATTTCTGATAGCGATTGTATTATATATTTTGCGTGTCTATAGTTGTGAAGTGGAGGAACGCTTAAGGTTGCAGACGTGATGTACCCCCGATTCTAGTATTTCCAGGGCGTTTGTTTTGAAGGTTTCAATGCGGAAAAAGTTGTTGCCTCGTGAGTGATGTCATCAAAGCGTGTCACCATAGCGTGTCCTCAAAAATGACACATAATAAACAAAATCGTGTCCGCGCCTAGAATCCAACACATTCCTTCCGTGTCCCAGAAAATCGCGCTAATCACCACTCTACGCCGACTTCCTCCGAACATGTTCATAATTCTCTTCGTCTAGCGTAAGGATGCTGGAGAGCGTTTAGGGAAAGAAACAAGTTAAAATATTAAAGAAGGCAAAGAAAGAATATTTAGGTAAAAATCAAAAAATAAAAAGTAAAAAAAATGAGGACAGGAATGAAAAATATAACGATAAAAATGACGGACGCATTCAACGTCGCTACAAGAGCAGCATCATCCCCGTTCCTCCACTCCCTTCCGTTCAGATTTCTCTTGGGCAGGTTTTTCAGGGCTCGGAAATTTTTATATGGACTAATGCTAACGGGGAAAAAGAGTTGTTTCAGGTTGTTAAAAAGGCAACAATGACAAGGTAAATATAGAAAAAAAGGTATAATCGAGACTATTCATGCAGCCATGTGGGGAGGAATTAGTAGCACGAATAAAAAAAATTACAGGCCAGAACGTCCGACTTATAATGCACAAGTGATAAAGAATATAGAAGCCAAAATTATATATGTACTGAGTCCTCAGCAAACGAGTAGTTTAAAGAGGGTCAGATTCACTACTCGAAAACGAGCTAGAAAACTTTCAAGCCTCTATTAAAAATGAAAAGTTTTCGATGTTTTTGTTTTCGCAATTATATGACGGTCTAAATTGTTCTGATTCACTACTATGTTTTCTTTTATTTTACGGGGAGGGGGGGGGGAGGTGAAAAGGAATCAGAGTGAGGGCATGGAAGATTCTTGCGTGGTAGCTGCATGGAAAAGTTATAATTTCCAGGTGTAGACTTTTAATGACCTTTGAGGACTTTAAACATGAACATATAGAACGCTAATTCTGCTACTTTCAGAAATACGCTTTATTTGTACGTTTAAAATGTGCTCAGTAACAGACGTTAATTATTCTACATTTAATAAAAATACATCTAACTGCCTTGCTCTGCACGCTTTGCGTTTTTTAGTTTTCCCCTGAAAATGGGTCCAGATGAAAATAACAGAATAACAAATAAGCTGAATGACCGATTTAAACGACTATAGCTTCTACCTATTTTAAAAATCCCGGATCGTACTATTGAGGGAGAGTAATTTTTCAGTCGGGCTGTTGGACATAATAGAATCACGACCTAAATAGAATCAAGGCGGTCCAAGCTAACCTTTTCACATTTTATGGGTGAAGGTATTGATGGTCACATGCACGCTTCAATAAATATCCAATGGTGGTACACTCAACCATCAGGAGCTTTTTTTTATGTCATTGATGTTGCAAATTTTTCCTGGTAGTTAACAGTATGTAGCGCTATTGCATCAGGTGACCGAGTTCTAAACTGAGTTCAAGCTAACCCGACATGGAGTTCAGCAAGGAGTACAAAAAGAAATACGGAGGCCAGAATCTGTTTCATGGTCTTCATAATAAATTCAGAGTGACACGGCAGGCCTCAATACATGGTGCTCATTTGCAATTTCGCGTGACGTGAATCTCTGTTACGAAAGCCTAGTAAAAAATGTGTACATGAACTTGATAAAATAGCATGCGCATTTCCCTGCGGTTTTCAGTGAGGCGTTTTGGAATCTGCGATAATGAACTGCTTTATCGCTGTGGTGGAACCGCTCATTTGAATGAGCTGTTCCACCACATTTGTATACTGTACTAGCACTTCATAAGATGGCTGATAACCTTTATTATTTTTTTTTTTCACCAGCATTTGCGCTTCCCTTCGTACTGCTTTTAATAATCATTCTATGGACGTTTGAAACGACGCAGTACAATGTTTTCTTGAAAGCGTTGGTGTACAGTGCGAGTTCCATTTTTCAATGTGATATGTGTTTGTAGCTTTGGCCCGAATACTTTTCTTACCATATTGCCAATAGACGAAACCTCGACTGCCGGCTTCCGAGGCCGAAGTGCACAGCAGCGCCTTCACAACGCACAGCTCGCCCTAGCGGGCAACTTGCTCAGCTTTGAAATGTTTTCGACTCCACAGCTTCGCGGGCAATTTAACCAATGACGAAGGGGCGTCAAATTCTCAAGGCCGCTTTCAAATGCTGCCTCCGGGCCCTCATCGGTACACGTGGGTAAAAAAACTGCAAACTTGGCCATCAGAATCAGCAAAAGGACGCGACATTTGTCAGAGCCTCTCCTCGGGCTCGCCATTCCTTAAGAAAACATCCACGGCTGTGTAAACACTCCACAGAAGTCGACTTTGCTTCTTGGGCTTTGGTTATTGAGCGGAGGAAGAAGGTGAAAAAGTGTGATTTATTCTGTAACTTCATCTGGAAATAAAACAAAAAGTTTGGCGTTTATTTTCATGAGTTAATAACTTCATCATAAGAAAGAAATTGATTAGGATATGATACTACAGGGTATAGGACGAAAGTGTTTTGAATGGCTGAGCGCCTCAAGTGCAAAGAAGCAATGCAATGGAACCCGTACATGCTGCACGTCGCCCCTCCTTAAATTGTTTTGTTGGTGACCACAGGCTGCAAGCAGCAATCTTCCAGAGCCGAATACAAAACTACCGGGAATTCATACCTGTAAACATTTAAGAAACCTGTCGAAACGACTCTGTTAATGAAGAGGAAATTAGAAAGAATACGAGGGTTTGGGATTCTTGGTTTTTTATTTAGAAGCAACCACAGCTTGAAGACTGTGAAGAACGTGAGGTACAACAGGAAGTACATCGAAAAGATCCTATGCTGATTTCAGTTTGAGATGATCTGAGGCGAGACTACCGGTTGCATAAATGTTTGAAATCTGTCAGAAAGCAAGGCGATTGAAGCGCACTTCCATTCCAAGCAACAAATTTCCCGAATTCACGTTCAGAACAGATTATCTAAGGTACGGAGTTGACGCCTAGGACTTTTGGGGTTTGTAGCAGAAGTATAATTGAGTACGTCTTCCTGAGTTCTGCTCCTTAAGCATCGAATATGACCCCGACCGCATCAACGCCGGAGCTTCGGCAAAACCAAAAACGCTGTGGCGTTAAAAAATAAAGCATAACAGTTATTTCTAATATTGTGTTCTTGCTGAGTCAGGTCTTGAAATCGAATACCTTATAAAATGAAATGCAGAAAGATATCGAACACCTAAGGGTGCACGGCGATCTATACGAGACTCCATAATTGCTCACTGTGATGTTCGTTGGTTTTGGTGTTACGCTGGAGATCCCAAGGTCGCTGGTTCAATGCCGGTTGTAGCGGTCGTATCTCCTTGGATGCGGAACACAAACATATGCCTGTGCTTCGTGCTTCCAGCGCACGTTGAACAACCTGGGTGTCCTGAATCTGTCTGGAGGTCCCACAGCCGAGCTGGTGCCTCGAAACCTGAAATACAATTTTTCAGCCTTCTTTGCGCACTCTGTTTGTCCTTGCGTTGCGCCAGTACTGCGACCTGCAGGTCTACCGCTGGGTTTTGGATTCGCGTCTTGTGTTTCCTTATGCAGATTATGTACAAAAATAATTTAGGCACCGGAGCAACTAACTTAGCTAAGTGTGCCTGTTCACTTGGGCACCAAAGGGTTCTATATTATCATAGAGTAGTTGTGTTATATATTTCAATATTGTTGAAGCATCGATTCTGCAATTTGGCGGTGTAAAAATGCAATTGGTCATCGTTTAAATATATGACGCACTGAATACTTTGTAGGAACCGCTGCCGTTCGTCACTATCAATTTCTTCCGTGCGAAGAAGGCAGCGAATTCCGGCAGGTTCCAGGAATTAAACCGACGCTTTCTGCAGATGTCTATTGCTCCCCCTACATTACTGTATAGAGATGACACTTTGAACAGGAACGATGAACTTTCCAGGAACCCATGTTTCTCCATTACTTCTGGCCTCCTCTTCGGCGCTAGCACTCCGGCCCCTCCCGGCATCTGCGTACACAGCTCAAAGGCACAGCGCCTGCCTCTGTTCGCATCCTCACGCGGATATACTCGTACACCCCCACACCTGGAGTTTCTTCCCAAAGCCGTCGCCAGGCTGTTGTTATTTTCATCTGCGCGCATTTTGCAACGTATTTCGTCCATAAGCAGAGGTGATCCATGGATTACCGCGACAACCTCCGTCATCCGTGGTATGTCAGGCTCGTTATCGTCGGTGGGGCGTGATGGCAGTTTACAATAACCAAGCGCAGCAGCCAAACTTAGGAATTTCGCTCTATCAGATATGAGACTATGATTGTATTCACGGTAGGCATCCCAGATCAAGTGTGCTCAAGCGTGTGAAGTAAAACGGCTCCATTAGCTATACCTTTCCGTAGGGAACGCGAGACGCGAAGGCGCCTGCCTTCTTCATCACACCGAGTCCTGCGTCATTGTACGGTTGCCCGTAAAAGAAAAAGGAAAAAGACGCGGGCCGTCTCCGCCGCGGGGATTTTCGCCAAATTTCGTATGTTTTATCTCAGTTTTGTCACAATGCTTTTTTTTAATATTAAAAGTATTGGAAATGAACCTCAAATGCGAACCCATTGTCACTTTTCCTCTTCCATGGCCACTTGGTCTAGAAATTCTTCCATGATTAATGCGTCATGCCCCGATGAAGGGTAGAACGAGGTGAATGAGATGGGCACAGACAGTCAAAGTAAAGCGGACAATGGTTGAAAGAAAGAGCCTCAGCTTGGAAGCCAACTGTCGGACCTTTTTTGGACGTTTGGTTCGCTGGTTGTCGTCTCGGCAGCGCTGTCATCACTGGCAATATTTATATGCGCTCTTGCTTGCGAGGAAAAAAGCAGGGCAGTGAGAGGAGGCTAGTAGGGCGAGGAATAAATGCAAATTTCCTTGGAGATAACTTCGCTTGAACGGGTAGTTCGGTCTCCTTGTCTGAAAAAGAAATTACAAAGAGACACCAGCAAGGAAAAGTGCTATGTGTGGTACATGATGACTCAGCACACACCGCAGGCTCAATGTTGACACGTGTTTTAAGGAAGACGTTAGTAATTAAAGGGTTTTGAAAAGAAATAGAGCTGCACTTGAATACTTGTGCCAATCACGCCAGAAATAATAAAATACGAACTTAGACAAAGAATGATAGAACTAAATGAAAAAAAAAAACGCATAATGTTTACAAAGATGGTTGGTAACATGTTTGGAGAAAATGAAATGAGATGGAAAGGAGAGTCAGCAACAAAACGAACTTTCCGAAACACATGAAAAGGACAGAATTATGAAAAGAAGAGAATTAAGACTGAGCAAGCATTATTACGAAATGAAAAACAAACAAACAGACGAACGAACAATTTTGAAGTAAAACCTATGGAGGTTGTACCATAAAGAAAGGAACACTCTATAAAAAGTGTGCGATTCACACTGTATGTGATTGCTTTCAAGAATGAATAATTGGGCAGAGTGAATATACTTGAAATATCCTGAACGCGTATAAGATATAACTCCAAGAACGGCAACAGCTGGAGGGTGTGTGGCCTTTGGAGTTTACACATCGTCGTTGTGGCCTAATACAAACATAGGCTTCAACCAGTGCTCGTTGTGCTTGCCTGCCTTTACTGTAGGTCTAAATTAGATATCATTACCGGCAAAACACAAGACAAGACATGTTTAATGAATTCAATGAAAACGAAAATGAGCCAATCAAAGCTAAGCACGTCAGACATGCAACTCTAGCCATATCTAAAAAAAAAAAAAAAAGCAATTGCTCTAAACGAAACTAAACAAAGATATGTGGGGATGGTCAAGATAAAAAGAAGCGCCTGTAAACAACGATAAACCAAGCTAAAACATTTCGACACGCGCTAGCTCATCTACGCCTTATTTGTTCCAGCGTAATAATTTGAAAGCCATTTTTTTTTATTATTAGCCGGTAACTATCAAAATCAATCCATTGCTTTCTGTGTGTCTTATTATCAACACCTCATGGTGACACTCATAGTTCTTTGCGGCCGCAGTGTGACATTGCAGAAGGAGCGCCTGGCTTTGATGCGGGAGTTTCGGGTTTCGGTCCTCAGTGCAATGCGGACACCCACAGGTGTTGTTGTTGGGGCTGTAAGAAGAAAGAAAGGAAAATGCACGGGCCTGCTACTGGCTCTGTAGCTGAGTCATCTCCGCTGCCTCGTGCGGACAGAAGATAAAATAGAGAAGAAAGAAAAAAAAAAGGGAGAGAAAGACGCGCCCCGCAACAGCCGTCGTCCACCACCGAATTGGTGGCGGCTGGCTAGTCCCAGCCGCCATCAGGGCCAGGATCAGCCACCCTACGACCCCTCCACCCACAGGTGATACAATAGGTGCAAGTTCCTCCTGGTCTGGTGCTGGGTGAAAAACACGGGTGACTGCCGCTTTGAAAATGGGTCTGTTACCATACCTTATTTAAACATATTGTAATACCTTTTGCCATGGCATTATTTTGACTAAGCTGCCTTTGTGACACAAAGATTCATCATCATGCAAAAAAAAATGCTGCTGCTGTAATAGAACATCCTCGAGGCTATAAAGTGACGGCCTTCTTTAAGCCACGAATACGTTTCTTTTTTGTTTGTTTCGGTAGAGCGTCATGGAGCCCTGATGATACGAGCGAACTCTGATACGAGATGTCGGTGCACATGAAAAAATAATTGATTGCAGCCGACTGAGACTCCAGACGGCCCGCTTTTGTTATACTATCCTTTATCTGTTTTCATTATGCAGGTGCTGAATATTTACTTGTGACAAGAAAGCGTTCCGTGAGCGCTCCAATCCAGTGTCCCCTCCACTCCCCCCAAAACACGCACACATGCACGCACGCGCACACGCGGAAACACACGAATGGAAAGCCCTGACATAAGGATACATCGTTCAAATGTCACAAAAAATTCCACATGGCATTGTCTCACGCCCTCCAATTAGGCATTAGATATTTAATTTAACGAGAAGTGGTATAAGCGGCCAACGGACCCCTTCCCTCGAACATCGTTGGCTGAACAAATGGTGCCCAGAGTAGAAGCGCTTTCTTGTTTGCCAGCCTCTACCCCCAGTCTTCCGGTGTTGAACGAATGGGAAGTTTCAGTGCGGAAAATTCGCTGCGCAGCGGATGGAAACGCAAGATTACCTCCATCGTTCGACTGTGTCGCCACACGGTGGTCTGGTATCGTTTCTGGCTTGGTAGGCTGACCGCACCGTGATTGCATCACTTTACGGCGCGGACGATGAGCGTGAACGGAATCGTAGGCGTTGACGGTGGAGGAGGGGTGAAGGCATGGTTAAAGAATTAGGCGACGTGAAGTTGCGCAGAAATTGTTCTGGCTTCTTTAGGAAAGTAGCGGAGGAGATTTTTACGGCAATCAGCTCGTATCCGACAACGATGCACTTGCTTTACAGCCAGCTTTTGCTTGCGAAACCGGACACTGTAAAAACCGCCACTGCGTCGTATGTGTATTGCTACCTGCATGGGAAATGTACGAAGGCTTATCCTTTACTCCGCTGACAGCTGGCAGTTAGAAATATTAAATGCGCCGCCCTTTTCTAAAACTTGAATATGTGCGCCAATGGCAAGTACGCGCTGCAGGGAAAGCTGGGGATTTAGCGAGCACGCGAGGTCACTAGTGTGGAAAAAAATGTTACGCCATGCCTCGACAGATGACAAAAAATGTTTGAAACAGAATTACAGTTTATGAAGCCTCGTTCATAAGTGGGACATAATATCGGCTTTGCGTGTTAGCTGAGGGCGTCTCAATTTGAGGGGTCAATAACATTGGCCCATGCGCTGTCTAATTTTACTTCTACGGGGTGAAAAAGTACTATATTTAGCAATGGAAATTTAACAAATTCATCGTTTCTTATTTGGCTAGCCTTTCTTTCTGTGTTGAGCAAATGGAAGGGTCACGTGTAAAAATTCTTGTACGACTACTCTCTCCTATTTTCTGCGCGTTTCCCCGTGAGCCAATTATTCGCCTCCGTGGCGTATATTGAAAACAAACCAATGCTGGCAGATGACCGGTGTTTTTGTACTGCAACGTAACCGATTTGACGTGGCGGAAATTCTAAACTCTCTGCAATAAAATTCAAGACTGGCCTAAAGAAGCCCAAATTAAAGTAAAACATGCATTGGCATACCCAACTCACAACTTTCTCAATAAATTAAGAATAACATGAATAAAGGCAGTTTCAAAAGATTTTGTATGCAGATGTAATTTTTTTCCATTAGTGCAACCTCACATTAAAGCAAAGCAGAAGTATCAGATTCTAATAATGAAAACCCTGTAATTCTGATATATTTGTGACATAAATGCATTGCTTAGTATTCTTGCTTTTTGTTTCTATTATTTTTTATTTTTACCCTGCCATATTCATATGCCTCCAAAACATCTTCCTCGTTGGTAGGGTGCAATAGATAAATAACACAACAAATGCATCTAAGCGAAAAATCGAATAAATCTAGTTCCAAGGCCCTTTTCAGCTATAGTCGAACTGAAGTAACGAAGGCCTTCTTAAATCACATTTAAATTTAAATCACTGCCCTTTATTTACCTAAGCGCTAAAGGTTGAAGCAAAAAAGAAACGAAAACCCTTTCTTTTCGTAGCATTGAGAGCATCCCGCCAGTGCAAACTCGTTCTGATCCTACTCGATGAACAAAACTTTGAGAAATGCAGTTGTTCCACGAATTTTTGTGGGGCAAGTGAAAAGATACAGCTGTCCAAGTGCTTTCCCAGCTGCTTCGTTAAAGCTGCATTGCTGTGAATTTCGGCTCACCGCAATCGATACGAGGTACATCTGCTTTCTTTCTCGACGTAGTCCCTTGGCATTGCCATTGTGCTGGGAGAGCATCTTCTCTGTAATGACCATGTGCGGATTCCCTGTTCGTGGCTGCCGGTGCATTGACAAGACAGCGGAAAGAGCATAGAAGGCATTGCGTCATCGCGTTACCAGTTACGGGTTGGTGCGCACCACCCTTAGTAACGTGCAAAGCAGGTGCCGCAGTAGTGCACAACGAGAGCGAGCTTCAGCATTTATTCACGCAGGTCGCTCTAAGTGTGCTCTTTTGATTCAGTTCAAGCTTTCAAAAAGTGAAGGTAATACAAATTCTCATATCTCTAAAGCTCGTATTTTTGTGCTGCGACTTTATAATGCGGATTTAGGTGCGGTTTATTATTTACTTTCGTCTCTCTTTTAACCGTACCTTTTTAAAATAGCGTGGATGATGTAATAATAAAGGTTGTTCAGTGTGGAAATTTTATTCCATAGTTATAAACGTGGCTATCAAGGCTTTGGACCGAGAGTCAGAACTTTCGAGGAGCGCAGTATTATAAAAACAGCATTGATACCTGTGATTGCATGTTTTAATTAGTCACGTTTTAAGCATATACCATCCCGCTTTAAGCGCCAGGAGAGATAAAAAGGGTGACATTTTATTAGAGAACGCAGATTACAGCTTCTAGGCGGGTTTGCCACTGTCGGTGCTTCTATGAAAGCACGCGGCTGTTAAAGGTATTTGAAGTATTGTATGTTCCTTGCTCAATCTGGTTTCAAATTATCAGGGTGGCTTTTTTACACTGTAAATTAGTTATGTAGTTTACAAAAATATTCTGGCAGCGGCAGGAATAAGTTTCCCGAATCTACGTGAATAAAAACATTTTACTGCCGTAGCATTCTCTAGCGGCACTTATTTGGAGCTGGGAGTTATCCTGTATCGGACTCATCTCCTAACTACCATAGCGTATATTGCACCAGAAGCTTTATAAGGGGGCAAATTAGTGTGATCACTTAGTTCCCTCATTTCCGGGCGGAAACTGACGTCAGTGGCCGTGAAACATCGTCACTACCTGGAGGGAAGCGATGTTGCAAGACTGGAAGATTTTCTACTTTTCAATGCATCTTCGTTGCGCCCAGTCGCGACCTGTAGACTCCTTTGAGGAAAATTAGAATCACTATCTGGATGGATTCAAGATATGTGCGCTTCTATGCAGCGAGACATGGAAGGGTTCGCGTACCTAACTTGAAGAAAAAAGAATCCGATACTAATGTCTTTGTGAATGTTTTAACAGCTTCTGACAACATAAACACCAGACGTACAAGGCATAATGCAGTTATGTATCTGTGTGAATTCTTAATCATCGTCATGCGTAGTTCTCGCACTTTTCAGCTATGCAGCGCTATATAATAAATGAGGCATAATTTGTAATAAGCACCCCGCCGGGGTGGCGCAGTGGTTACGGCGCTCGACTACTGTTCCCAAGGACGCAGGATCGAATCCCGGCCTCGGCGGCCGCTTTTCGATGGGGGCGAAAAGAAAGGCGCCCGTGTGCTGTGCGATATCAGTGCACGTTAAAGAACCCCAGGTGGTCGAAATTTCCGGAGTCCTCCACTACGGCGTCTCTCATAGCCTGAGTTGCTTTGGGACGTTAAACCCCACAAACCAACCAACCATTTGTAATAAGTTTTGTCTGTAGGTAGAACACGTCGGTAATACATTGTGAATCGTAACTAGTGTTGAGTAGAGCAATGTGGTGTCTTTTGACAGCTATAGATGCAACTGCTTGGTATAGAGCGCCGCACTGCTACCTCAGTAAAACGGCAAGTTGAGCGAGTTGGTACATAATTAAGCAAAAAAAAAAACCGCTAAAAAATGGAGACACGATAGTAGAAATAAGACGGGACCAGTGTGTTCTGCTATCTTTTCTCCGTTGTTTTGCTTAACTGCTACCTCACCATTAACGGTTTGTTGTTTCGGATGATTATTGCTTTGTTCGAGCAATAACGGGAGCAACAAATATGCTTTGAAGTATTAGATTATTTTTATTAAGTATTAATAACACTATTCGTGTTCGTATGAGTGGCAACAGGACGACTCAGATAACAAGCCATTCGATTTAGCGTGAAAGCTTCGTAATTCTTGCCCGTTTGGCCACAGAGAACTTTTGTTTGCACCATTGCCCACCCTATCCACTAGCAAACATTTTAATTCACGAAACTGCTGTCAATAAAGAAAGAAAAAAAAAACGAAATGAATTCTTTAAAATGAACGACGTGTTTGCAACTGAAGCTTTCATGAAGGGTAGTGGAAGACAACCACAATTTCCCTAATGTTCTTTGGTAAAGCCACATTTGTAACTGTCGATATTGCTTCGTCAAGTCTTATTTCACTTCTAAAGCGACAAGCTACTTCGAGCTCGCCTTTCTCAGCTAATGGTTCAATGTCATCGTTTTTTTTTTTTTTCATCAGCAGTAATCTTCACCCAGCGCTTCTAGCACATCTGAGATCGGCAAGCATCAGTATTGCCCTGAGCTTCAAAGTTGAGTATTTTCTTCCACATGTGTGACCGCTTCTGGGAAATGCGCTAGGAATTACCAACATACCACATGTGATAACAGCCACATGTCCAACAGAAGCTTGAGACCGCGAAGTGTAACCAGGCAGCCAAACATTAATTTCAAAAATGAATTCAGATTTCACAACACCGTGCACTGAGGGCTATCACAGTTGAGTTTGTACTGATGTGGGTGTAGCCAGGCTGCTGAAGATGATGAAAATGATGAAAATAGTCAATACCGTTGAATGTTGAGCGGGAACTTTGGTTTCGGAAATATATCGGCAAATAAAAAGTAGAATTAAATTCTAAGCAGCGCAGAAATCCGCGAGAGTTGGTAACCATTTATATTTGGCAAACCGACAATAACCAGGACCATGGGACGCCTTGCCTTGTATTGTGTAACAACATTTTTGTCCCCGTTTTCGGGGCGAGCAGACGTCAGATTCTTTACACTACTGCAGAAATTTCTTAGCGCTGCATGATTTGGGAAGCGATGGACTGAGAACTTGCTTCCTCCAAAAAGTCATTACGCTATTCCATGGTTCCACACCTCGAAACTGGGTCACACTTTCGCTTTATTGAGTGATGTAATAGTTGCGAAGCGCAGAGCAAACGCTTGGAGAATATATGTATTCTAAGAGCGCGAAAATGTTTTTATTTTGTTCTTAGAGCGCGGCCAAGAAGGAAATTTCCAACTCCGGATTACAATGGTAGTACGTTGCGTTCAAACAATATATAAAGCATGTGCAATACTTTGCTCAAACATTCAACACCATCAGCAATAAGAACATTAATATCAACCCGTGACTTTACGCCGCGAAGAAATAATGTGCAATCGCGGAAGTGGACTCGTGAAGGCCTGAGGCTTTCGCGTTCAGGTTGGTAATCGATTTGGCGCCTGAATATGATCATTCAAAATGAAAAGTAATTTTCTTCTCATTCCAAAGCGGATTTGTAAGTAACAAAAAGGAGCTGGAAAAAGTGGGGAACAGTGTTGGAAAAATAGTGTGCTTTTGTTTTCGCCAGCTTTACGACCACCTTTTATGAGAAGGTAACCTGGCGGGCTATAAATGGCAATACTAAGCTACACTGCCGTGTTGTAATGCTCTACTGTTGCAATATTTGTACGAAACAAGTTAGTAAGCTTAAAGATAAGTCCTCAGCAGCGAAATTAAACTCCAAAACTAAACTAATGCACAAGAGCAAGACGCAGCCAAGTCAAGTCTTCCATCTAATGATAGTATCAGCGTTTTTCTGGCTCACCACGGTGCGTCGGTGGTAAAAAACAGTGCGAATTATTTCTTCAAAATCCAGTCACGTTCGTAGCTGGCGGGGATGCCAATGTCAATTTTTCAGTGAAACTTTACATATTTTCTGCTTTCATATTACGCCCCCGTCTTAATTGTTTCCCTGGATAAATCAACAACAAATTCGTTGAGAGCTGCTTGTCTTTGGGTTTACGTGTAACGTTACATTTTTACGCAGGGAGCAATTTTTCTATATCCGTGTACTCTCTCTTCGCCTAACGCTTTCGGCGATGTCTGATGACTTAAAAGCGATACTCAAAAGAATCTAAATGCAGCAAGACGAGCGTTTGCTTGTACGTACATTGAAACAAATTTTCTCTACTTTTGCTTCGCCACTTTTCTGCTAGGTGTTCGAGAAAAACTCTTGTTGCAGTAATAGTGGCATTTAATATCTGTTCTAGAACAAAGACCGCAGAGCTGGTTACCCAACCAAGGTGAAATTTAGGGACACCTCAACATCTACATGTTCCTTGACCGAAACTCCCGTAGTACGTAGTACAGTGCCCTCGTGCCTGGGCCAGGTAAGTGTTTGTTCTGGTACGTGTTCGAAACCTAGTCGCACCAACGTCGTTTCTCTATTACTGTTCGCGCGGACAGGCTCTCTCCACAATTCCTGTGCGCGCCACTCATGAAACAACAAACGCCTTTCTCATTAGAAAGACGTGTCGCCAGAGCGGCAGATAAAGCTCTGCATTGGGGTTAAGAATATGTCAGTAACGGAAGTACCAGGCCTGTTAACAAAGAACTGAGCAGCGTGGTCTGCAATTCGTGGCGGCGGTGATGGTTTAGGACAATTTGTTCCTTTACTTGCAACTGTACATTAAGTGTCAGCAGAAATAATCTTTTTTATTGGCAAGAGGCCCAGTTCATGCCTTGCTGTAACTGAAGTAAGATAAATTAAAAAGAAGCGATTTGCGTGTGATAGAGACGTGAAAGATATGAAACACCTTTTTGAATGGTTCGTTCCTTCTTTGTTTTTCAGAATTCTCCTGTATCAACCCTCCCGTCGTAGATTTCTCAGTTTTATTATGTAATTTATCCCTGTATTTTGATTTTTCTTCATGTGCGTACATTTTCCCTTTTATGATAAAATTTACCATCAAATAAAGTTTGGCGGGCAGTACATTTACGAGACATCTCTCGGCACTTCTAGAGGCGCATCACCATCTGACGATGTGTCACCACAGAGCAGGTATTTTTCTTTTTCAGTGCTATTTCAGCGCTGTTAGATCGAATGCAGCTCAGGAGGCGCTCAAGCGCATGTGAAGATAGTCAAATATGAATACAAGGACAGCATAACTGAAATATTTACACACCTACCTCTAGATCGCTAGACCGCTCCACGGTCCTTCCCTTCAGGAAAGCAAAACATGCACCAGGAAATGTAGACTGTGAATGTACGTAGGTGGTGCTAGGGGCTCAGACGCATTGTTTCTTTTCCACGCAAGCCTCATAAAGATGACATGTCGAGGCTTTCGCCTTACATGTCTTTGGCAGCTGTGTAGCATCGCCGGGTAATTTCTGCTGCTCTAATCAATATACTGCATCGAACTCAAAGAACACCGTATTATGCGTGGATGCCCAACTAGGTTTAGTAGGCCGCATCGCTTAACTGACGCTGGCAGAAAAAAAGCACCTGCATAATAAGCAACAGGGAAATCACACCACACTACCACAGGTACAGGAATAGAGCAAGGCAGTAAGTCTCTGTCACAAGTCGCGTGTTGATTTCGTCCTCCGATGACTGCTGCGATATGAGCAGTGCGCAGTTGCCGCTTTTAAGGCGAAAGCTTTTCTAGGCTCATGGAACGAAATCCCATGCGCGAGTGTTGTGAGCCAGCATGTGCGGGATCAGTACGCTGATGTGTCACTTGCTAATTAGAGATGTTTGAGAAGGGAAGTTAGCTGTGAGTCATCCTGATGACTTCATGTGAACAATAAAAATTTGTCTCCACTGGGAATCAAACCTACATCCCTCGGATCCCCAGCCGAGTGATTAAACCAACTGCGCCACACTCGGGATCGCGAAACGCACATATAATTCTCTTTGTCTACCGTGAGGATGATAGAAGCGATGGCAATGACGCCGCAATTAGAGATAATGACAATGATGACAGTAGCGATGATAATGACGGTGCATTTAGTTGATAATGATAATGAGAGCAAACATGACGCACCGGGTGCCTCAGCAACGCTAAGGTTTCCGCATTTCTGCATTGTTTCTTTTCTGAGTGCGTATCCCGGGTCTGCAGCTCGCGCCAACGAAATCAAGTCATGTGGTCACGGTCCGTTGCGCAACCGTACAAATAACGAGTGCCCGTCCCTGCCAGGTGCCAGCTACCGCTTCTCTTTGTGATCATCCACTCACAACGCGGACGCCGATAACTGTAACGCTAATGCTAACGCCGGATTGTTTAAGGAGAATGGCGCATGTAACGCCATCGTGTTCAAAAGCCACCGCCGTGATCTGGCCTCCTTGTTGGCTGGCAGGATGCTGTAATAACTTATGTTTTAATAAGGACAAATAGTTTCTGCGCTCATGGTGACGTTCATGTCCGCTGGGAGTGTTTGCTGCATAAAATAATAAAAAAAAAGCTAAGCGCGCTGCCACTACGCCACACCAGGCATTTTTTTCTTCAACATGATATTTATTGTATTGAAACAATGTCTACAAAATGGGACATGCCATAATAGGACATACCTTATCAACAACGATCTAAACAAGAGGTAATGCAGAGCACATCTTAAGAGTGAGTGCTACTCCTCTTCGAACTCGGCTTAAGCTGGCAATTTGGCTCATGGGAAGCCAATCGCAATTCTTGTCTAGCCTGTGGATGATACCAGCGACCAGAATGACGATACAGTTAGTGATAATGATGATGATAATGACTCTGCAGTTGGTGATAATGATAACGATGGTAGTAGTGACGACAATGACCGTGCATTTAGTTGATGATAGTGATACTAGAGCTAGTGATGACAATGATGATGAGAGTAGGAATTAAGATGACAATATAGTTAGTGAGAACACCCCTGCAAAACGACTTTCGTCGTTTCCGCTCTTAAGAAATCTTAAGCTCAGTCTTGTAATAATAAAGAGCGTATAGGCTTCTGTTTCAGGACTCTTCTGACGAATGGGCAGTTTTGTAGCATCACACAACCTCAAAATGCTGGAAACTGAGGAAAACAGGTTAATCAGTAAGTCTTCACCGCAGAAGACACATAAATCGCAAATGTGTGTTATGCCGTGTTTTTGTTCATAATGTGCGAAAGAGATTTCGACTTTCAGCAGCGCCGAAGGGATGGAAATTTCGGAATATAATCTATTTTGGTGCGTACTCTGCCCGCACCGTTGCAATAAATATCTTGCGTGAGCTCTTGTTGCTTTTCTGCTAAGCTATGTGCAAGATATGATGGTGATGCTGCTCATTGATAGAGATCCTGGTATCGTATCTAACATAGCGTCGTCATTTCTTTTATACACCATCATTCTTTCCTCACTTCGCTGCTTTCTTTGCGTTACCTTCGATCTCATTTGTGAGCGTCCTCTTGTAATATACATACCACTTTTACAGACAACTCTAAAAGAAAAGGAACGCATCATTCGCAATGAACAAGCGATTATTTCACACCTATCAGGGAAACCCCCACATTTTTAATTTTTTTTGTAAATTATCGTTCTCTTAGGATAATAAGGGATTGATAGTTTTAGTGCCCGTGCAAATGTAAAGAGAGAATGTTTAAATACTGCTTCCCCGCACATAGAACCTACCGGTATTTGCTATAACGACAGCTAACGACCTTGATGTCGTCTGTATTTTGCTACGGTTTTTAAATATAAATGACGGACAGGTTGACTGAGAAAGGGGCAGCATTATTGCATCAACGTAAGCTCAATTTCATTTGACGCGGAAAGTCTAATATACTTGTTCTGCTAGCGTCTTCCTGCCCCCATACCGCAAGGCATTCTGATAAGCCAGACAAAGTCCCACGAAGAGGAGGAGCGGGTTTCATAGAATGCGTGGTTCTAAATGAGGACAACAGAAGATTTATCCGCGTCACTTGCTGCAGCCTGGTCTTTAGGAAAAGTTGATGCGATCAGCTTCTTACTTTCGCCAGAAGGGGAACGGTAAATGTATGGCCACCCTGACCCAGTTGTTTAAGAGGAAGGATGCTAGACGTCGGGCGAAACTGCCCCTTTTTCTTGCAAAGCTAATCAGCAGCGGGAAAGGAGAGACGTGAAAAACGGGCTTTATTTTAGACGACAGCCGCCCAGGCGTTCGTTCTGAACCACATCCTTAAAGTGTCGATGAACCGAGGTTCAAACTTGTCCTGCGTTGAAATTGCATTCCAAGCAGCGAAATAAAGCTAAGGCCATATTTAGAGCGGTATTAGATTAGAAACGTTTCAAAGAAGCGCCTCAACTTTATCGAACGTCATAAACAAGCATTTTAGCGTATTTTTGTAGCCTGACTTCGCAGAATGAAAGCAAATGCGCAGCGCATCGCTAATGGGTACTCGTCTTATGCGCATCACTTAACGTGTCCCAGAAATGAGATGCTAACTGAGTAATACATTTCTTATCGCCGATTAGAAAAGCAGGGCAACGACATTAAATATATTACGGGCGGGGGGACAACAGACTTGTTTTTCTCTGTATAAAGACGCCCTACCTGCGGACAACACGAAGAAACAATATCTTGTAAATGATGATTGATTGAATTGCGAGGTTTAACGTCGCAAAGCGACTCAGGCTATGAGAGACGCCGTAGTGGAGGACTCCGGAAATTTCGACCACCTGGGGTTCTTTAACCTACACTGACATCGCACAGCACGCAGACGCAACTCCGTTTTGCCTCCATCGAAACGCAGCCGCCGAGGCAGGGATTCGATCCCGCTTCTTTGGGCACAGTAGTCGAGCGCCTTAACCGCTGCGCCGCCGTGGCGGGGCCTCTTGTAAATGATGCTTCTTGAGCTAATAATGTGAGAATTTTAGATTGTATAGAACTTTGTTGCGTAATGTTGGTAGGACGACGGACACAATCTCAATGTAGAACTACTTGAAAACTATTTTATACATTACTGTTTGAACAAATTTGTTTCCAAACTACAGAAAAGGGCGAAAACATAGAACCCGTGAATGAACCGATAGATTATTCATTTAAAGCGACCGCTAGAACGCATGTAACAGAAACGAACAGAAACAAAACCAGTGTGATGTCTGAAACTTTCAAAGACGTTAAATAAGAAATTGCACGAAGCAGAGAAAATACAATACCTTAGCTGCTGCAGGTTCATGAAGGATTCCATGCAGAGGCTTCGGCGTCATCTTGCTTAATCGAACGAAAACACTAACTATATTCTCGACTCTGGAGATGTTATACTATTCTTCAGACGTTGTTCATCAGTAATATTTTTTTTTTCACTGTTTGTTTTAGCCATCAGAATCATTGGCTCAGAAATTAAGCAGGAAAAACAGAAGACAATCTTGTTTTTCGAAGAAGTCCTATCTCTTGTACTGAACATAAATCGCGAAAAATATTTTTAAGACACTATAAAAATTCGCTTCAAAATATTTATTATTGTATTTAAAGCATCACCGAAACACCATACATTTTCGTATGATTGTTTGATGGCGAGAGTTGTGGTGATTCAAAAGACTGGTGATAAACACATAGCTGAAAACTACAGACCAATATCAATAACCTGCACATGTGAAGTTCTAAAACATATATAAAAAAAAATTGTTGGTCTTTTCGAAAGCTCTAATATCTGAAACTCGAATTAGTATGGCAGAAGAGAAAATAGAGAAGAAAGAAAAAGAAAAGGAGTAGAAAGACGCGCGTCGGCAACAGCCGTCGTCCACATCTAAACAGTAACGGGTGCAATGACGGCTTAACACACATAAAAATATGGTGGCAGGCTAGCCCCCGCCGCAAGCGGCAGTGACCTACCAGTCCCAGCCCCGTAGGGCCAGGATGAAACACCAGGGCGTCCGATCCAGGCGTCCGTGCGGCGCCTTTCATTTGCCGCTTTCTCGAACGCCGCACCACACAGCAAACAGAAGTAGACCCAGCTGACTAGGAGGTGTCAGTACAGCAGGCTTCAGCGGCGTTTGTAATGGACTTACAGGATAGAAAAGGCGCGATATCTGTCACAATTCAGCGCGGACATCTGATTTATATGATTTATTTATAGGAAGGAAAAGGCGCAGTAACTGTCTCACTTGTTTTCTGTGGACACCTCAACCGCGTGCTAAGGAAAGAGAGGAAGGTGGGAGTGAAAGTGGAAAGAGAGAAAGAGGAGCCGTAGTGGAGGGCTACGGAATAATTTCGACCACCTGGGGATCTTTAACGTGCGCTGACATCGCACAGCACACGGACGCCTCTTCGTTTCGCCTCCATCGAAACGCAGCCGCCGAGGTCAGGTTCGAACCCGGGTACTGCGGCACAGTCGTCGGGCGTCTTGCCACTGCACCACCCCGGCGGGCACATGTACCACGCCGTAAATATGATGGGGCTAGCCTGGCACCGAATTTTTATCTGTTCTAGGCCGTCATTGCACACGCCACCGCTGGTGGTGGACGACGGCTGTTGTTGCGGCGCTCGTCTTTCTTTCCCTTTTCCTTTTCTTTCTTATCTATATTCTCTTCTATCTGCACGAGGCAGCGGAGGTGGCTCAGCTACAGAGCCACTAGCAGGCCCGTGCATTTTCTCTTCCTTCTTCCTACAGCCACAACAACAACAACATGCCGTAAATTAGTTCTTGGCCCTGCGTGGCTGGTACGGTAGGTCAACGCCGCTTGCGGCGGAGGCTAGCCAGCAACCGAATTTTTATCTCTTGTAGGCCGTCATTGCACCCGCTACTGCTTTAGGTGGTGGATGACGGCTGTTGTTGCGGTCAGCGCGTTTCTCTGCCTCTTCTTTTCCTTCCTTCTCTATTTTCTCTGCTGTCCACACTAGGCAGCAGAGGTGGCTCAGCTACAGAGCCAGTAGCAGGCCCGTGCATTTTCTTTTCCTTCTTCCTACAGCCACAACAACAACACAACACAACCACGCCGTAAAGGAACGGAGGAAGGTGGGAGGGAAAGAAGAGAGGGAGATAGAGGTGCCGTAGGGATGGCTATACAATCCACCGCTCGATAATGGCTTTCGCTTCACCGCACTTCAGTGGTACAAAGTGCCCTCCAGAATGTTTGAATTTTGTTTGCGAGCAGTCTGCAATTTTAGTAGTATTTTGTCTGCCTTCGGGGTCTGCCTCGAATAATTAAGAAGAGATTCGTCATATTTTTTCGCGCTAAGTTCAATACTTACATTTGATATTGCTTAATCTACTGAATACGCGCTTAATTTCTGCGTTCTATCAGAGCAGCTCAGCAGAGTGAGACAAAATTCAACGAGCTGGAAGAAGGAATCTTGCTCGGAAACATTCCTGTAATTGTTGAATGCAGCTGTGCTTCCACGGTCGTTCCAGCTGGAGTGGGATTTTTCCATGGCAGTTGGATGGTAATGCTTATTGTTCATTTTCATAAAAGGCTCCAACGATTATAACACATAAATACATTTTTTTGCATCTGCAACTTCGAGTACTCAGCTCAAAACGTAGGCTCATCCAGCGATATTTTTCTTAATGTCAGAACACACTGGATGGGTCCAATCACTACGGGCTACATTCCTGACAACAACCGACTCGATGACTGCATTATTAAATTTTGAATATTTTATTGTTTTAATATTATTAGTTCTTTGAGACCTACAGGAGTCTCAGATGTTGTGGCAAAATGCAGTAGTTTCATTTATGCGCTCCAAAGAATACAACAGTCCAACAAATAGCACTTTCATTACACGAGCAAATACAAATTTACAGCGTCTGTGTGTGCCGTGAACTAACAAAGCTAGGTAAAAAAAGAAATGAGCAATAAATTAACAAAACGTATATAGGATATAACGCGTGTTCCTGTATTCATCGCCTTGATATCTTAGGACTTATGCTCTGGAAGTGGCGCTGTCTTGCAGAAATCCACATAATTTTGAAAGACATAGACTACTGTACGCACAATATGTAAGCCCGACGAAAACCACAAGAAAAAAAAAAAGCCGTCCGTTATACAACACTTTTGCCCGACCAACAGTGTAAAACGCGCTAAATATAGCCTGAAAACCGCTAACGTGGCCACAGTGCGTGAAGCCCACTGAATCCGAATAGGCTGCTATATGGCAAACTCCATACGATGTACAGGCGCAAGTAAAAACGATTAGCACACGTCAGGGATCACCAGATCACTAAAGGGTGTTTCAGCCAAATATATACTTGCGGACATAAAACAAAGAAACAGTAAGTCATCGTTGGTGATGACTGACGTAAAAACAATGCCACTTGCACAGTCCCGTAAGGGCGGCACACTTCCACGCTGGGGCAGTGGCTCGCTTGATAAAGATTTCTGCAATCAGCAATGTGAAGCTCACCCCGAAGCATATACTTGCAGTCTCAGTGCGGGACATACCAATGTGCAGCTAGGGTACAAGCACAAAGTGCATTCGCACTAGTGTAATATAAGTTTCAAGCGGCGGCTAATACTGAAACGTCTCATACCGATAAAAAAAGCAAAAATAACAGATATAACAATAGTATTACTTGCGTTTATAAGCTTTGCGTGGTCTATAGTTTGTCATGATAGGGACAATCACGCCTTTATAGACTAGCTTACGTTTGCAAATATATATATATATATATATATATATATATATATATATATATATATATATATATATATATATATATATATATATATAGATATAGATATATATATATATAGATATATATAGATATATATACAATATATGTACCTATATTGTTACGAAGGGGGTAAGACGTCGGAGCGCTGAACAACAAGGGTAGGGAGCTCAGCTGGTCAACGGCAGCGCGTCCAGCACGAGAGCCTTTTTCCAACGTCTTTCTCCTTCACTTGTCTTCTAAACTTCATCTTCTTCTGTATTGTTACAATATATATATATATACATAAGAGCTCTTTGCTGTTCTGCGTGTGGAATCGAAGCTGTTAGCGCATGCAGCATGCAGTAAATAAAATCATTTATTGCTCCGCATCGCAAATTTGACACCAGGTGAAAAAAATTAATATTAGACTGCATCGGCGATTGAAAGCTGCATGCAGACATGGGTTATAGAAGAGTGTCGGAATAATTTTGACCTCTTAGAGCACAATGAAGTGCATCCGCCGGGGTGGCGCAGTGGTTATGGCGCTCGACACCTGTTCCCAAGGACGCGGGATGGAATCCCTGCTTCGGCGGCCGCTGTTCTCTGGGGGCGAAAAGCAAGGCACCCGTGTGCTGCTCGATGTCAGTGCACCTTAAGGAACCCCAGGTCGTCGAAATTTCCGGAGTCCTCCACTTCGGCGTCTCTCATAGCTGTAGTCGCTTTGGGACGTTAAACCCCACAAACTAAACGAATCTATTCTTTATTCACGAGCCTTTGTAATTTGCATTCCTGGACATGAGGGTTCCACCCCTAGAGATCGAAATTGTGCTTGAGGTCAACGCCACAGCCATAGAGCCATCGCGGTGGAGTGAGCTATGCTGAATTGCTGTTGGACATTAAAAGGTAAATACACATATACCTTCACCGCGGTAGCACATGCTCCTTTAAAGCGAATGGCTATGGTAAGCATGGAATAAAGACTACGAGCGTAAGCAAGGATGCATTGAATACAACTGTGATTTATACGTCACCCTCACCATTTTGACTTCGGCAGTTCCTCTGGTTAAACCACCTGAAAAAAAAGTTGACGTTGTCATAGGTTAGTTACTTTATTCACTTTTGATCTCCTAACTCAAAGCTGGTTCTCAGCTGCTTCCCATAGTTTTCATTTGCTGCAAGCAGTGGCTCTAAAGAACACATATGTAGTGGTGCTGAGAAAGAATTTATATAGCCCAGCTACGGCGATGGTGAAAACTTAATTTGCCCAGTCATCAAAATAATAACGTTGCCTCCTTGTGGACGTTTCTTAAATATGTGCAGGTTTTATACCCCCCGGGTGTAATAGCAATACGCACAATACTCCGTCAGTGGGCGCAGTAAGGTTTATCAGTGCCCACTCTTTATACCTCCGGGAGCGCAGTGTTACTGACTGTAAATATCACGCGAAAAGGCAATAACACCACAGCCTCGGCCTACACACAAAAAGAATTGAAAAAAAAAAAAAAAGACTGTAGGCGCTCGGAAACGACGTGGGTAGAAGAGGGGAAGATGAGAGTGCGGGACTCCGCACCACTCTGGTGAGCCAACCACAGATGGACGGCTAGTTTCTGCTTTTATGCCATCGGTCCTGCCCTTAGCTCTCACTTGGTGGCCCTGCGAAGGTAAGTGTGGTCATTTCGTAGCATATTTACTACTGTCCAGCTGCAAAAGAATGGCCTGCACATATAAACTTCCGCTGTCGCTTGTTCAGTATTATCCATGTATTATGCAGACACTTGGTTTTCGTAGGTATGCACAGATGCTGCATATCCTTAGCGACATTTTACCGGTGAAATAAAAGAAGATAAAAAAGTTGTAAAAGACTCGTAAGCAAGATTGAGGGACTTTGGAGCTTCTCATCAGAAAGTAATGCACGAGAGTAGCGCAGAATGCCTACAGTTCTTAGGAGGACGTTTTGCAGAAAGACGTGACCATCTTTGCATAGAAGCTGGTTTATGCGGGCGCACCACATGCGGGCTATTGCTCCTTGGGCAGCATGACATTCCTCAAGTTGCAATTTAGCGTCTACCTTTCGTGTTTGATTTTTGGGGTTTAGCGTTGGGTGGCTTTCTCAAGATGGCAGATTGATTATCTTTCGCGGTGGTTGGAGTGCTCACCAAGGGAGTGTTGCAAGGCGGCCACGAAGGAGGCGCAGCGCGTACGATCGAAGAATACAGGGTTGGGTTGACGTTGCGTTTCAGAAAAAGGCATGGAAAGAACTTGTTTGCAGTTGCCGCCACTGAATGGCTTTCTCCCCGTTGAGGTGTCGTTGGTATGGCGGCAGTAGTCTGCCCTGCCGGTACTGGGGGAGAGCGGTCGTGTAGTCGAACCGCTCTCGTGATCCCTCGTCAATCTTACACAACTCTATAGGATGGGTCATCAAGTGGGCCTGCGAGATCACGGCAGCATACGGGGCCCTAGATTGATGGCTCCACTTAGGAATTAAGGTAGAAAGATTTTATATACTTGACGGAACATTTTCCTCCTATTACTTTGCCGTGGAGGTCGCATTCTGATGGAGCCAAAGTTCAGAAGCACCTGCTATCTTAGCGATGACAGCAAACCCAAGTAAAGAACATGAGGGGGTCTTGATAACCTAGCCTTCTGCCAAAGTGGCCTTCAGAACGTCGGAGCACAAGGCAAGATAATTTGCGATACAGCATCTAATCTTCCCCATGCACTCAAATGGTATTTGTGCCGTACCTGAGAGATATTTATTTGCTAATTTTCCTCTTTCCGTATGGCTTTATTTTCTAGTGGCGATGACACCCTGTAACATTACGAGATGTGCCAATTAAAACTTGCGATCCGCACATCTCAAAAGGGCCGTTTATTTAATCGAACGAAAGCAAAGAATATCCTAAATCATACGGCGGTGCAAATTTACTAGGTTATTCAAGGAAGCTGCCGACTAATTAAAAAAAAAGTAGGCTGTCTGAGGTATCAGCAAGCTTCGGCATTACAATTGTACCAGCGCTGGTGTAGAGTAGAAAACCAAACAATATTGTTGATTAGAAAGGTGGATAACTAATCTTTTTAACTGTTACAGTTAGACACACAGGTCTAAATAGAGGTTTATATCATCTAATTAGTAATGCTAACGAAAGGTGGGGTTAACGAAAAGAGTTCAAATAAAATGCAGAGTGCTAAAAATGGTAAGTGTAACGTTAAAAGGCGGGAAGTGTGTAGAAAGGTCACAGAACAAAGTGAGTTAATGACATTCTAATAGAAATCAAGAGGAAGAAATGACCATGGACAGGTCATTTATTGCGAAGGCAAGATAACTAATGGCCGATGAGAGTGGCAGAGTGGATTGCAAAGGACAGCAATCGTGCTTGGTCGGCAGAAAATAAGATGGGCCGATAGGGTTAGAAAGTTTGCGGGGATCAAACGGACTCAGCCTGCACAAGAACGAGTTAATTGGGGGTATATAGCATAGAGTTTCTTACTCTTACCTAGAGGAAAAGCTATGCTGTCGTCTATGGGAGTTTACATGGAGTTTGCAGACGGCCAGTTCAGCCACCATGGGCGCTCAAAGCATCATGGGCTGGAGAGCTACCGAGTGCAGAACTGCAACTTCTGGCCAAAACTAATGCAAAGATAAACGTTGTTCTACCGCAAATTCTGTCCTAAGATTGAATATTTCACTATAAATTGCAAAAAGAGAGAGAAACAGCCCCCCCCCCCCCTCCCCCTCCATGTCAGTGTGAAATTTATCCAATATAAGCGATGGCTCTTTCTCCTATTGACTTAGTTTTGAGCAGCACAAATACCAATATTTCGCCCTCAATAGGCAAAATTTGAAATAAAGAAACGGTATGAAAATATTCATGGTTGTGCAATCACTTAAGGAAGTTTTAGTGGCATTTCGGGAAACAGAAACCATTTATTGGCGACGTCTGGTTCTGCGCCTTCGATACTATTGCTTTCGCGGTCTATGTATGTGTGAGGTTCTTTTCTTTAGATCTTCTGGCCACCTTATTCTGTGGCTTATTCCGAGACAGTAATCTTAATAGACGACCAGACTGACCAAGCTAACAACGAATACTTTTATTTGCAGACATGGACGGGACGAGCGTAGAACGAGCAAGTGGGACGATGACAAAACACAAATTGTCAAAAAATCACCAAGATGTTGGATGTAGAAGCCGGTGCAGACGCTCCGGGTAGTCAGAGTTTTGAAGGGTCGGTGCGGTGGGGCCTCTGTAAGCCCAACGGAAGGCTAGGCCACCGAATGGGGCCCAGTAGGGTCAAGAGGCCTCGGGTTGCCTTTCCGCGGCCGATGCTTCAGGCTTCCCCGACGTGCCAGGGGCCCAGCATGACGCCGAACGTCCGTGTCGGTGATGAGCCGCTGTTACAGCAGCGGCGATGAGCTGCAGCTGCAGCACTCCCAGGTCTGATCAACCGGGACAGGAGGCGGGTCAGGACAGGATGTAGTAGGCGGCCCCAGGTCTGGATACCCAGGTCAGGCCTGGCGGAACACGAACCGCCCGAGCTCCGTGGACGACCGAACAAAAGCTGCAGCTGCAGCACTCCCAGGTCTGATCAACCGGGACAGGAGGCGGGTCAGGACAGGATGTAGTAGGCGGCCCCAGGTCTGGATACCCAGGTCAGGCCTGGCGGAACACGAACCGCCCGAGCTCCGTGGACGACCGAACAAAAGCCCCGCTGTCACCTGTTCTCCCCTGCTCGTGCCTCGCGCTCTTCGAGCCAACCTCCACGTTTTTCTCTTCTTCTTTCTTCAAATTATCATATGTTCTTCACAGTATGCACCTTCAGATGATGATGATGACGAAAAAGAAACATCGCAGTAACGCTACTCCACGTACCCGAGAAAAACCCACTGTCCTGCAACAAGTGGCACACCGGCCCATGATTCTTAGCGCGCCCATGGTGGCTGAAGTGCAGCGCCCTCAGCTTTCCCTCTAGTTAGTGTAAGGAACTCTATGGTATATAGGATCGGTCACTGCCTTTCAGTCGGTGTAGTCTGGCTGACGGCGATGATGATGATTAGTAATCTCCACGGTAAGTTTCAAAATTCATACACCGGTTTTAGTCTTGACACTGGGGCACAACAAATTCGAATTATATCATGCCAATAGACGCATGCTTTAGTAAACCAGATCTGTATATATACCGCCCCAAGCGCCTTCAGTCAATGGCGGAAGTACAAAGTCATCGACTCTGTCACACCAGACCTGCAGTCCTTGCCACTGCTTGCTGTTCGAGGCCATGTAGATCAAAGGCGACACTGCACTTGCCCCGCTGATTGAATGCGCTTCTGGGGATGCTGAGAGCTCGAGGTTTTTGAACGCGTATCTTCTAGCACGAGATAGCCAGAATATGTAGAGCCACAGCCCCCAGGCCAATGAAGTGTTTGACAGTGCAAAAATAAATTTTATATGGCTAATACTAAAGGCCGGCTACAATCCTCTAATTGGAACCTAACTATAAAAGTAACAAAGTTAATGATTAGAACTTTGTTAAGTAGATTACAATTTAATATTATTCCGCAGTTTTGCAATGTCCGCTGGCAATGGTGCGACGCTGCTGCAAAAAGCTGCTTAAGGTATAAAAAGTCGTATTTTTATATCCTAGCGGCCAGCTTTTTAAAACCACCTGGTATAAGATGGTGACGCTAATCTCTTCATGAACGGAGCTTCAGTTTTGGTATGCCATCGTACGGAACTTTAAGAGGCGTATTAGAACTACAAACCTTCAGATCCCTTTTGTTGAAAAAGGGATCTGAAGGTGGTGTTCTGGAAAGATACAATCTGCCAAAAAGAGAGTGAAACGAGACAAGAAGCGGTAATGGCAGTGCGAGTTGGTTTAAGTGTTAGGGCCAGATAAACGGTATGTTCCCTCAGTGCGAAAATAACTACTCCCCTTATGTCATAGAAAAAGGACGGAAGGGGGTAAAGACAAGATGAAAAGTTATTGTTTTTGTTCAAATTTACAACTCAGCAGTAATAAATCAATAACGTCCAAGCAACCGTCTGCATCCACATACAGTACAGTTGAAGGCTAACAAGTGAAAAATTATGGTAGTCCGGTGGTCTCACCGAGAAAGTTCAAGAGAATAAGGCCGAACTTATCGACTACTTCGTGATTTCGCCTAACGGTAATCAAAGATCAAATTCTGTTTCAGCTCGCTATACGGTCTCGCAAGCCAGAGTGATAATCAAAATTGTTTGTTTTAACTCCTGTATAATCAGACGGGTTCCCTCTACTCCTTTACGAAGGTGGTCATATTTGTTACCATTTTTAAAGACACATTTGCTTTTGATTGTACCGTCATTGCGACTTCTTGGAGTGCCTGGTCAGAAAAAGCTGTGCCATAGCGAAAAAAAAGGGAAAGGGAAGGAATGAAATCCCAGCACAAGGACACTACAGACCTGTGGAATAAATAACCCAGCAACCGCAGCTGCTGATTTTTTTTTTCGACCTCGCGCGACCCAATACCAGGCCACTAGATAACCTACGCTGCTAATATCTTTACTAACCATATCAATGTCTCCCCTGTGGGATGCGCTATGCTATGTGTCTTCTTTCAGGTTGCCGCAAACGTGGATGCGCCGGTAGAATAACGCCTTGTTAAGAACAGACTCTTTCCTTTCCCATTCCTCCTCCATTCCCCTTTTCGGCCCCCGATCTGTTCTCGTTTGAGAGACCACGTGGTACAAGCCCGCATCAATACTTATTCCGGCTATTTACGTTTTCAACTGTGATATCCTACTGAACACGGTCCGCATAGTATTGTTCCGCGAGCGCCAGATATGTGGTATGTCTGTGCCTCTGCGGTTGCAAGGCGACGCTACACTTGCGGCGGGATTCCTTCGTCGCAGTCATGCGAGCAACAGGGACTGCTACTTGCCGGAGGCGTTAGCATCCCAGGTGGGGAAGTAACTGAAGATTCAAGCCTTGCAACGTAGGCGTTCGGAGCGCGTGTATTCCGGAGAAAATCACAACAGCGTTAACAAGGTGCATCTCGACACCTTCTACAAACCGGTAGTAAAGGTTTGCCGTAAATACACTCCCTACTGAATACGCCAGTAGATAGGTGAAGCAATTGAGATCTTTGGCCGTTTTGCTTTGATTGGATGGAAACAATTAGCCATGTCTCAAAGAGGAGCTATTACGCCATTTGAGGCTATCTGATAAGAGCACAATTCGCAGATAGCCTCTCCTGCAGGCCGAGTACTTTTCGCAGGGATTTAATTCTGCTGTCCGCTCCATATTGCGCAGTACAGTAAAGATGGAGCCGAAGAAGTCACTGGTATTTTCATATGAAGTTGGCAGCGGTTTACCAATGCGTATAGCTCAGTTTTATAGTTTTGGGTTGTTTAGAGTTTGGTTTTAGATTCTACTCGTCAAGACGATTTGAACGATATATGACGACGTTGTCCCGTAATAGGTTTTTAATCTCAGTGAATTAGTTAAATATACGATAATATAATCTGCAATTACTCCAGTGTAGTTATATGTGACATAAAATAACAAATGATATAATGATGGCGTGATGCTGCAGAGCAGTTTCATATTTAACCACGGTTGACTAATTAACCATAATGCTTCAACGCCTATAAATTGGCCAGCGCAATCATACTCGATATGCGCTATTAGCGATATATAATTTGATTATGTAGCGTAAAATTCAAACGTAAACATATATTTATTGCTGTAATCAATTCTGGCGCAGCATTAGTATGTGGTCAGTTATTCGTGTGTTTATAGACCAGTTTAATGTGGTGCGCAGCACACCAGCATGGATGACAAGTTTCTAGGCTGGCTAAATCCTGCTTTGACGTGGAAGGTTGAGCTGAAGGTTATTGCAACGAGCAGAATATAGTTTTCGACTTTTGCATTGACTAGAGCTAACGTTCTTAAAAACGACAGTGCACTAAACGCTAGAGTGAAAATCAAGCAACGAAACTTTATGAGGGTAAAATTTCGCTAAAATACTGTTTAAATGATTAGGTCGTGTCTTATTTGGCTAGTTAACTTATAGGCAGACACGTGATCAGAATTATCGTCCTCCATATAGAGGAGGAGGTGTTTCTCGCTGGCAATAACAGACCCCTCTCTTTATATGCCACAAAGGAGGAGTGAAGGGTGTGGCTTGGCTTAGTGGGTAGAACATTGCGCTGTTGATGGCGTGGTACGGGGGATTCGGTCTCGTGAGGTGATAGTTTGTTGTGTGTTTTTCTGTGGCAATAATCTACTAAAGAAGACCAACGACTCGTGCTTCTTCCGCTCCTCAAGCGGCCAAAAAATGAATTTTTGAGAGGTGCAATAAGAACGAATCAACAGACGTCATGCGCTGTTAGCACCCGGTATTGTACTTGACAGAATCAAATTTTTGCTGCTAATCTAGAGCGCTCACGTATTTTTGGTTGAATGAACAAACACTTAATTTTTTTTATGGTCGTTGTAAACAAATCCTGAAAAAATAATGACCGATCCTGCGCTCTAAGATCCGGATGGCATGCAATCGCCGACTGCGCTCTAAGACTTTCTTGCCCGGTATTTATCCTATTCCACTGCTGCTGATCATGATCAAGAAGCTGGCTTCGATCAATAGATGGCTCCCAAGGGCATGTCAGTAGAATGGTCGTTCAAATACAGAGACATTCAAAGGCAAAATCGAAAAGTATCGCATACGAACACTGTGATGTCTTAACCAAAAATTTGTTTTGGTAGTATCATTTAAGTACGGTCTTCTGAATGAAATTTACTCAGTGGGGTAGAAAACACTTTTTTTTTTTTTACTTTCCGTGTAAACTTATTTTATCGATGTGCTCATTGTTCCGCATTGCATTTACCTGGAATGGCATCCACACTAATGCGATGAAATGTTTATGGGAGGCATGTTCTGCAGAGTAAGTTTGCTGCAGCTCTGCTTCTTGCATTCGCGTGGTATTGCTACCAGCCGATGGAGCGTTCAGGTCCCCTCATTCGTTAACGCATTTTATCGGACTAGTTTGCGCGTCTAGAGCGAAACAAATTTTCCCGCACACTCAAGTATTGTATATTGACAGTAACATCATGAATGTGTTAGGCTGAAGGTAATTTATACGTCAAAAGGTGAAACTTTTGAGGCATGAGGTAGAAATCGTTCAACCAAGAACGGATCTCGCTCGTACTAGCTAGCTTCGCTCAAGCCGAAGAGAATACGCTTTGCGCAGCTGAACAGTCGTTTTGTGACAGGCATTTCAGAGCAAATACCACGTGTCCGGTCTGCAATGACCACCCTTCCAACATGCATAGGTTCTATGCGTTCGAAGCGATTGCAAAGATTCCAGGGCCTCTAAACGTATCATGCTTCTTCTAGGAATACAGATAAATTACGGAATTGCTCGTTTGCAGAAATCTTAGGCCTGAGTGGCTTTGAGACGTTAATCCCCACAGACCAAACGAACCTTTAAAGAAGCAGCTCCTGGCGCGCCAAGCTCGACTTCCACTCTTGAAGCGAAGTCTGTGGTCGAAATAAGAATCCACAGTTGTGATTAAACGCAAAAAGCTTATATTACCTTCACACTGCATATCATGCCCTCGTTTCTTAGTTACAACGCCTCTTACAACGCCCCCCCCCCCCCCCCCCCCCCCATGTCCTCCCAGAAAGCGTTGGCACACGCCAGACGACCCTGTAGAAAAGCGCACGTACTGTAGTGTTGCTGCCAGTTAATTTGCGGAGGCGACAAGAAACAGCCGCAAAAAATGAGCAACAACGTGAAAAACTTGAGGCACACGGCTTCAGAAGCGGAGATTTGTGCATTGTTTCACGGCACCGTCATAAGCCTATATGAAGTTCGAGCACACAATGCAATAGAGACCAGACGAGAAGCTAAATTAGGTGAAATTAAAGAGTGGATCCCAGAAATATTGTATAAACTAATAACCATTATTTTTGCGATATACAAAAGCCGTGGCTGGCCAGTCATGCGTACATTTATGCAAAGTGTGACTGCTCCCCCACCCCTTGTTTACCTTTCCAGACATTGTTGGCACTCTGGTTAGCTTTTAGAGTTGGAATAAACACGCACGATGAGGCAGCGGCACCAGCATGAATTCCTGAACTACCGTAGAAGGAAGGAAAAAGACCGTGGCATTGTAGCCCGGGGCCTCCGGTGTTCATAACCAGTGGATATCTGCGTAGGACGTGCCTGCACAAGCCGTTCCACGAAGGGCCACTGCTACACAAGTAAACAAACGTTTAGCTAGTTTCGCGGTGAACACATATACCATATTCTTTGCCCAGAGATGTTGTTTAAACGTTGTCCTCGCATAAATTGTTTTCCGTGTTAAAAAAAAAAAAAAAAAAAAAAAAACTTGATTCTAAGGCAGAACATGCTTAGCGTTTTTATTATATAGTCGTTGCTCATTTGCTTTGCTATTTAACATGTTTGGAGCCATTTAAAAGTGTAATATACATTTTTTAAAATACTTAAACATTATCAAAAGGCAGAATGAGCGGTTATTATACTTGTTGCGCTGCTTCTAATTATTCGTGCCTCCCTTGGCGGCAAGAAAGGCGAGGAAACGCGAGGATCGCGTTAAGCAGAATTTGGAGTTCCTTTCTCTGGTCATGTTTTTACCACATATAACCATGCAATCTATTTCAAATGCGATGCAGTCGTATACCGCTGTATTCTGAAGCGAAAAAAGGAAGGGCACACTATTACCAACACCTGTTCAGTGAAGTGTCTATTGGTCGACCAGACCGAACTTGGCAAATGATCAATGACGCGCTTGGAACGTGCCCTAACCGCCCTGATATGCTCGAGATCATAGTTGACGGTGAACCAGTTTCCGGATCTGCATTATCTGACCGCTTTAACGCCCACTTCGCCGCCAGACCAAAGAAAGGCTCATCACTTAGTAAAGTTTCGTGCTGCCTACAGGCAAATTCCACAAAGACCATGTTCTTAAAACCCACAGATGAATCTGAAGTGTTCAACACGTTTCTTTCCCTGAAGAATAGTAAAGCCCTTGACATTGACAGCATCCAGATTAAACCTATCAAACATGATCTCTTATGTCCGTACTTAGTGCATATATTTAATCTTTCGCTAGCATCTGGCACATTTCCTAACGACATGAAACGTGCAAAAGTCTCTGTTATATTCAAAGGAGGAAACCGGAACGATGTAAGCAACTACAGACCAATATCTATAATTCCAATCTTTTCTAAGGGTCTTGAGAAGATTATGCTCACCCGACTAGACGGTTTTTTTACTAAGCACAATATTTTATCTGACTGTCAGCATGGTTTTCGGAAGGGTAGGTCAACGGAATCTGCTCTTCTGCTGCAAAAAGAAATCATCATTAAAAACATTGAAGCTAATAAGTTAACACTGGGAATTTATATAGACTTCAGTAAAGCCTTTGATTCAATATGTCACACAACCCTCCTTAACAAGTTAGATTATTATGGTGTCCGTGGGCTAACAAATACTCTTCTGCAGTCATACCTAGCCGGCCGATCCCAGTGTGTTCACATTAATGGCTACTATTCCGCTTTCCAACCGATTTCATCTGGTGTCCCACAAGGCAGTATTCTTGGGCCATTTTTATTTAATGTCTACGTTAATGATCTTATGCGTACTGATGATAATGCCGTTTTTGTATTATATGCGGATGATTCAAGTTTGTTCTTTAGCTCAACTAATGAAGCCGAATTGTTTGAAATGGCGAATAGGGCGTTGTCAAAGGTACTGAAATGGTCCGAAGTAAACAGCTTAGAAATAAATGGGAAAAAAACAAAAGCAATTTTATTTGCTCCTAAAAACAAACGTCTGGCCTGTAGTCGGGAGCTAAAATTAGGTCTCCGTAAAATAGATATCGTTAAACAGCATAAAATCCTAGGTGTGACATTTTCCAATCAGATGACATGGGACAGTCATGTTGAACAAGTGGCTAAAAAACTTTCGTCTGCTGCAGGTGCCTTATTTAGAACGCGCGACCTCTTTCCTATGTCTGTCAGACTACAAGTGTACCATGCCCTCTTCCGCTCACACCTTAACTACTGCACGCTAGTATGGGGGACGACCACCAAACAAAACATCAGTACACTTCTGCGTCTAGAAAAAAAAGCCATACGTTGCATAAACAAAGTACCATTTTTGCATCCTTCAGCCGAGCTATTCCGTCAGCATCATATAATCAATATTCAGTCTCTTTATAGTTACCATCTTCTCCACCACCTCTATTTTGCTAATGAAAAGTATAAAGAATTTCTAATTACGCTCTCGGGTGCAACATTACGCTGCAATATTTCTAAAACACGTACACCTGAAAAATGGACAATTCCGCA
The DNA here is from genome assembly GCF_055883805.1 of Amblyomma maculatum. NCBI lineage: Eukaryota > Metazoa > Arthropoda > Arachnida > Ixodida > Ixodidae > Amblyomma > Amblyomma maculatum. Next base: position 72,444,409 of record NC_139349.1, on the reverse strand, counting down.
CCACCGAACAAATTACCTTCTGCAGTCATTAAGTTATACAGTGCCAATGTTGCTAAATAAGTTCAATTTATCCACTCTTAGTAACGCTGTACTAACACGCAAAGTTTTACGTTCAATGTTTATAGGCTGACCTGTGTTTTGCTGTTTCCAGTGTAAAATGGTACCGCGTGTAATATACATAGTAGATTGAGTTTTGTGTCCGTCATGTTGTAATTATCGGTTTGTTGTAATATTTTGTGTATGTAAACGCTAGTCTTTATATAACACCCTGATATAACTTATATTTTCACTTCATTCGTCTCATTTGTATGTCTGTGATAAAATATCAGTTTTGTTTTTTTTTTTCCCAAGTAGCAACTGATCTCTTGTACTCATTTTTTGTACTGCTGTCACTGTTGCCTGCCGCCGGTTTCCAGGCCCCGTCAAGCTGTCCCTACAGCTTTTTGCCTGGGAGACCGTCAACATTGTAAAATGTTGAAAATAAAAGTGACTTGACTTGACTTGACTTGACCTTTTGCTTGAGGCAGGGCGCTCCGTTTTTGTAGATACTACAGTAACCATCCAGTTAGCCTCGAATCCATCAGATAATTTAGAATTCTGACAGATATTGGCACAACGTACGTAATAAAGTTTTCTACCGGAAATACTTGGAGTTCGCCTCCTGCTGTTAGACCGGTGCCCTTTTTGTTAAAGCATTTTTTTTTTTTTCATCGAAGTTCAACCCCTTTCTCTATGCTTCTGAATAATATGATATACCCCTGACTCTCTAATATAAACAGTTTCTCTCCTTAGTTTTCTTGTTGCATAAAAAACATTTGACCAAGGGAGGTAACTGTGTTAACACACTTGTACTTTCAGTGCTCTAGCAAGAGAACCCCATCCAGTGATTTCGCCAGCGTACGTCCGTCCGTCCGTCCGTCCATTAGAAACCATTTGAAACCGAGCAATCGTGGGTAGCAAGTACTGTAGTAGCATATTTTTAAGTACAAATCGAACTGAATGTCGCGGTTCACTTTGGTGACTGTTGATTTTGGATAAAAGTACTACTTGTTTAAAATTTGGATAAAAGGGTAGCATTGTTTCAGAGCCAATCACACTTGTGTTCTCAAATACCGTTCCCTATGCTTATCTTCGCCACGCATGCTTTCTTTATTGGTTGTGTTTCTTTAGAAGCCTCTCCAGAGTTGCATGCCACGCTGCTATTAATGAGGACATGGTCTACAAACCGACGTTTCTTTCTCAACTTTTACAAAAATTAACAATATGCTACATTTGTCAAAGCGGCATGAGGCAATGAAACAAAAAATGTCAAATGCGAGGCGATGCTTTCAAGATGAAAACATTCACACGAGATAATAGTTGCTATGTCAGTGGCCGGGAAAAAAATTAAAATGGCAGGCAGGATACAAAACTCTTGCGTCTGCTTTACCTAATGCTGTTTCGTTCATATGAGGAACGCAAAGAAAGCTAGCAAAAAAAAAACAACAAAAAAACTAATGCACTGTCGTTGAGTCCTGTCTTGGGGTGACGTGGCGATCATTTAAACTTAACCAAACAATAGCACGACACATCAACAAAACGCTCAGAATAGTTCAAAGAATAGACTCTTTTACTTTCTAGCTCAAAAGACCATCAACGTGAGCCAGGAGGATAGAGCTTCGCAAGTAGTGCCGTTCCAAATATATGCACTCTTGCACAAAGCTAGTCATTCCATTTAGATACCTAAATGAGTTTAGAAAAATCACAATGAACGGCTAGCTTTATTGCTATGAAAATAAAGGAATTATTCTAAGACCCTGCTAGGGGCGACGATGTCCTGCTGCAGATCACTGGATGGGTTCCTTGCACCGCCGACCGCAACGGCAGTGCGCCTTCCTGAAATATTTAGACACCCTCCATGGCTAGAAAAGGAAATATCTGGGAGGCGAGAGTGGCAGGACACTCGACGTCTGAGGCGCAGGAAGTCTGCTGCGTTTCTCGTGGATCGAAACCTCGTTACCCGCAACATCTGCCTGCGTAGACAAGACATCACGCAGGACAGCCTCGCCCGAAATAGAGTGGATGCCGAGAATGAAGAAAGGTACGCAATATTGAATAAAAACGCGTATGCAGAGGCTGTTTACGTCAGATAAGGGGGGTCCCTAAGTCAAATTATGCATTCTGGCACGTGTTTCTTTGGTAGAGACAACAAAAACGAAAGGAGGAAGCACGTGGGTCAAGCGAGAGTGAGAAGTTCGTCCTTGTTGACATTCTACCTCAACGCCAGTCTTCTTGCACTATATGGTGTACGTACAGTCGTGAGCAAAAGTACACTCAGCCGGTGGCGGAGCTCGCAAAACTGCATGCCAACTTCATCTAGCAACAGCTATTTGTGATCGGAACAATAGTGGCAGTGCACCATTTTATCCGCATGCTTGTGTAACTCTCGCTGTTTCTTGCGCTGTCGCTAGGCGGCATTTTTACGGTTTTCCCGAGCACTGTCACTGGCTGAATGTTGTATACCACTTTTGGTCACGACTGTACGATAAGGTGAACTTAACGCAGCGGTTAAAAAGTCTGTGTGTGTGTGGGGGGGGGGGGGGGGTGACATGCTCTTTAAATGCAGGAATGCATTTAAAGGCTATACTTTTAACTTGCCTTTGTCCTTCCGACCGTCCACATAGATTCTTACCTCTTTCATATAGAAAAACAGAAAAACAGGGCACAGAGGAAAGATTATAAAAAAAGAATGACGCAGGCAGGCGTGCAAGCGATTGCTGCTGCAACCAATTCTCCAAACACGACAGGAAAAGTAATCATTGAAGGAATAGCGTGTCGTACGACGACGGCACCCAAGTCTTCAGAGAAAATTTATTCAAAAGAAAAAACCATGATATAATAGTTGGACTAACAACTCAATGCTAAAGCAAGCAGTGTGTTTACGCGACTTTCAGTGGGCAGGAAAAAATGTGGTAGTTTACAGTAGCAGAATTCCACTATTTGGGGTAGCATTGCACATAATATAAGCGAAAGCGAGAAACATGCATCCCAGGAGGCTTTATTTGCCTTAAGAATGACTGGCTAGGAGAAATGTTCATTTATCGCTTATTGGTTGGCTCGCAGTTAGTTTAGTACTAACACCTGGGGCGCTATGCTGGATTCTCCGAGTTCTACGCTCGCCCGGGTTTTATCCGAGTTTCAGCTATGATTGTCCATGAACGTATACATAGGACGGAAAGCGCGTAGACAGGAGAAATAAAATTACAAGGGTTCAACGCTTCTGGACCAAATATTGAGTGAAAACATTAGCTGTGGGTGACCGAGCGTTCTTCTTCTTCTCTTTTTCTTCTTCCTCAGCCCACATATAAATCCCCGCTTTAACCAAGCCCTATGAACGTGCCTTAGTGGCCTATAGGGGTAACGTGAATGCCAGGATCCTAGCTGGCTGATTCTGACATTACTGTCCCAAGGGAGACGAGAGATCCAAGTTGGCAGCTCCTGCCCTACTCTCGCTTTTGTGTCACGTGGGGTGTAACGTCATGAGCTGCGCCGTGACTTAGACCACACTATGCCGACCGCTTGAGTTGGTAGCCCAGCTCTCACCTTAGTGACACGTGGGGTGTGACGTCACAGCGTCATGTGGGTAAGACGTGGCTACCGGCCGCGCTACGCTGAAGGCTCGAAACCTAGAGTAGTATTGCTTTCGCACTAAAAATGCCGAGAGAAAATCCCACGAACAGTCACTGCACATGTCGTTTAATCGTTTTAAAGATAACGGACTGAGCATCGCACATGCTGCGTCGCTTATTGTGATCAACGCAGCGTCGGAAATTACAATGTCATGACTGACCCATTATCTGCACTCTCATTGCAAGCTGCTTGCCACGCCTATTTCGGACGCGTTGACGGCTCGGGATATCTTTCGGTTCTTATCTGTTCATAGCCTTCCACATTGTCCATGACAAGTAATTTGCTCTTGCGAGGACGTTAAAGATTTGCCAGATACCTACGTTGCGAGTGACGCTTCGCATCGCGCACCAAACACTACACATTTTTTGCCATGAGGCGGATACCTACAATGAGGCGCTCGCATCTGTAAGACCATCACTTCTGCAGGACCATCGCTTGATCCTGCAGAGTGATGTGCACATCCCATTCTTATGATGCGAGGGATGCACTTCATTGTGGAGAAGTGCCTCACGCATTCAGACATGGCGACGAGCAACTTGTATTGTGGCATGACGCGAAGCGGTCCTTCCTGCCGAGACTCCTCACACCCGCACTCGTGCCACCTACAGCTCATTGGAGGAGTCGGTACGATAGCGCCACAATGCACAATTAGTTTTACGCGGACTGCGTTGCCGTAAGGAGCACCACCACTACTACGTTTTCCAATATGGCGCTTCGTGCACCTCATAATGTCGATGCAGATATAATATTCGCGTTTTCTGAACGACTGATATTTAGCTCGGGGAACGTCCCTTTAGGGCCCTTCGCTTCGAATTCCGTCTGCAGGAGTGCTGGAAAACTGTATACTTTGTCCTTAAAGGAGTGCAGCTTCGAAGGCAGCAACGTACAAAGCACTTCTTCCCAGTAAGTGCAGAATTATGTCATTCTTTTCGTAGCCATATGTCCCAAATAATCAAGACAGTGGATCATGGCTCCAATATGCAGTTGAAGTCCAAGGGAACACGCGAGTCAGTCTTAAATCAACATAACACTGTTACCTGAGTGGCCGGTTGATTCAACCAGCGGTTGTTGTTGGCGACATGAAGTTTGTAAAAGGCTCTTTGGCAGAAACACAATATAGAGTCTCCTCCGGTGCCGTCTCCATCGCTACTCCAACAGGCTGTGTGTGTTTCACGAAATTTAGTGATTTGAATGAGACCCGTCAAAAAATCTCCATTTTAAGCGTGCTAGGACTGCGCGTCCCTCTCGACGGGAAAAGCCAGCCACAGTGTCTCGGTGGTTTGTGCGCTCTATTGCTGAACCCAAGGATAAGGCGTTGAATCACGGCCGCGGTGGCCGCTTTTCAGCGGAGGAAAGCAAGGCGCCCATGTTCTGTGCGATGTCAATGCACGCTAAAGAATCCCAGGCGGTCGATAATTTCTTGAGCCCTCTACTGTGGCGTCTTTGATAGCCTGAGTCACGTAGAGACGTTATACTTTATAAACCAACAAATAATATCGACGGAGAAAAGGGGGAAAAGAGACAAGGCACCAGTTTCTCCCACGGATAGTCACCTGAGCGTGGAAAGGAGGTGCGCGTGTCATGTGGCAGCTGCACGTGATTCGCGGATGGTTACATACTATAACTATTATACGGTGGATGCAATCTACAGCCTGCGGTATTGGCCTTGTCACGTGACCAGCGCGAGGGCTGGCTGCCAGAGCACCTACAAACTCGGCCAGGTAACGTGGTCGCATAATGCTGAACACTCCGGAGACCAATAAGCTTTCGACCATGACCCCTGGCAACTGCCATCTGTCAACTAGGCTATGTCACGTAGTCTAGGGACGTTAGATACCTCAGTTATGATTCAGCTCTTGACCACGTTAGCTAACATTATTACGTAATTACACTCTGTTCAATCAAGGAATGTTCTGACACCGCCAGAGGACTCTGGATTCTGATCATGCGGAATTTATGGTATTAACTTGAAATAAATGACCAGCAGTATGAATTTAAAAGTAATGCAAATTTTTGTTACAACTCAGCAGTGAAGCTTTTTGAGGACATTTTCGCCTTAAGATGCCGCCAAGAATCCCGCACAAATTTGCGGAGAAAAACATGGCACTTTAGTCGTTTCCGCATAGTGTTAAAAACTGCGACTCGATCTCAATATTGGCCATAATAAAGTTTCTTTTCGCAGAGGCACCTGTATGCGCAAAGCACATAGAATTTCTCAGTGCGTATGAACAAGCTGCCGGTGTACGCTACCTCAACTCTCAGTTGGCAGATCAAAGAGACTCGAACGTAGCTTGAGCCTTCATAGGCCGGAAACTGAAAACTGCAGATGCATCAACGCAAAGTGCTGTTCACTGCAAAGTATGAAGATGCTCGCATTGCTAGTAGTTTTATCTACCTCCTGACTTCTGAAGATTGGAAAGCGGCCATATTTTTGATACAGCCTTGTTCGGTGCCCTGTCACATAATCTGGAGACATTTCTTGTGTAATAATAGAGGTCTCTTCTGCATTCTGGGGACGAGAGGACATATATATCGCAGACATGTAGACGCTGACTCAAGTCTTCTAGGATGGAGCGCTAGTTCATACTAGATCTGCAGAACTGCCTGCATATGTAACTTTTGCAAGTCGAAGCATACATCAAGCGACCACTGACAACTAACCAATGTTACCCAAATATAGTATTGTCGTCCACTGTGGTGACATGATTACAAACAGATCTACAGTAAATGTTACGAGAATTTATGTTGTCTTTAATTACCTGAAGTGGGAAAGATATAAATGTGCCCCCTTGACAAGAAATCACGAAACAGAGATTAAAGAAATGTAAACCAGAAGGGATAAAAGGTGTGTATTGTGGGGAACTCTCTCAAATCACGGTGTTCGTCGTCTGCTGGTGAAGGTATGTTTACAAAGCCTCAGTGTATAAGGAAAAAAGATAGACCAGCCGACATGCTTAACACGCCTTCCATTAGCCGAAGAAATGCTAACGGACGTCGGGTTTGTTGACTTCTTCAATTTTGAAACATGTCACAGGTAATCACAAGATCTTCTAGTTTGGTCTTTATATTAAACAACCTCCAGCATACCTTTTCGATGTATTCCTAATCTTCACAGTGTTGCCTGCTTAGCTAGATAAATATGTAATGATCTGCCTTGCTCCTGGAAATGAGGCTTAGAACAATTATCTTGAATGGGAACAAAAACAAAAAAAGCAACGTTGTCCGGAGCTGTCACTTCGATTGTGGCTTCCAGCGCACTGACTGACAGCAAGCAACAACAACGCAGAAAACGAGAATATTTATGGCACAAAACCACCGTGTCATACGTAAGGCACCTTATGGATACAACCACCGTCTTGTTTTCACACTTTCCGCCATAGCTTGAGCAAAGTAGACCATCTTGAGCTAAAAGATTTGTTACAAACACGAAAACAGAATCATAAATGGCAGGAGAACACGACGTCTCTTAAAAAGTGGTATCAACTCAAAAAAGCGCCGAGGAAAGGAGTCTATCATAGGTTCAGAGATCTATAGTAAAAGGAAGAGAACGTACACTTAGAGCCTAGAACTCAACACCGAGTCCTTTAAAAACTTAAGGGGCGCATTCACTGCTTCCCTTTCTGAAGGTGTCGTCCAAGGGCCCCAAATATTAGTTTGTGTAAGGGGCCGAGAGTCCAAGCGGTTAGTGTAGCAGTCATGAAGGCGCGCTCACGCTCAAACTGAGGGCAGTCACAAAGTACGTGCGCAGTCGTTTCAACACACCCGCGCTGCTCACACGTTGGAGAGGGCTAATCCGATGAGATGGGAATAGGCGTTTGTAAACGCCATTCCTAGCCACAGGCGACACAACATTGCAGCATCGCAGTCGGGGAGGCGGAATGCTACCTGCAATTGAAGTAATTGGTCCAATTGGTGCGAGCGGGATGTCCAGCATCCAGGTGTAGACCATGGTCATGGCGCAAAGAAAGTAATCATATAGGCTTCTATATTTTCAAAGACCATTTTAGTCGCCGCCGCCCAGCAATTAGTTTCGGGGTGCTTATGGGCGAAAGCAAGAACATTCGGGCAGAAAGTGCGCCTGTCGCGGCCACTGCTCCATGCAGTAGCGTTTTTCATCAGCTCAATCGTTGCTCGCTCGTCGGTCCAATCGAGACGCTGAGATATGTGGGCATGCACCTCCGCCGCTACAGGACGCACGGTTGTGGGCGCCGCTAGATCGCGCTTTCGGGCCGCGTTGTTTAATTCCTCTGTGATTAAAAACAAAACAAAACTAATAGACCCTTTGGAGAACCTGAAAACTGATATGCATGGTACTTGAGATATGGGCCTCCCGATAAAGGATCAGCTGAACTCTGATATTTGGGATGCTCATTCTGTTCAGTGTTAGCTAACCGGAACAGCATTTTCTTCTTCTTCTTCTCTCTCGTTGTAATGGCACATACCCACAGTGGGGGATTGGCCAGAATTCGTTGTAAGTGACATAATATTTTTGATAATGTCGATTTGACTGTATGATATAGATGACCTAATAATTAGAAGCTAGTGTTGCTGAAATAACTTGAATATTTGAGGCGATGTAATAGAAAGCAATGAAAAAAGGAATAAAATTGTAAATTACTAAAAATAATAATAAGAAGAGAAAATACAATTCAGACAGATCAGCGCTAACACACAAATCTTCCAGTAGCAATATTATTATTATGAAGTAAGTCACACACCGGTTTTAGGGCATGCCCTTTGACGGTTGCACCAAAGGAGAGGAGGACAGGAACTGTAAATGGCAATCCTAGGCGAGTAAGAGGTATTTCTAGATAATTTATTCTCTGAGTAGCATACCTGTGGCAGGAGAGGATGTAATGTTCAATTGTTTCCGCGTCATTACATGACGCACAAAGATTCGATGGCGTGAATTCAGAGCGACATAAATAAAGATTGAGGGAAGGAATTCTACAACGCATAAGCGTCATGGAAACCTCACATTGCCTCGAGGTACAACATCGGACATTCCAATGGAAATTTAAATGGTTAAAATCCGTAGTCGCAAGGAGTGGCTCATGGCTCAAGGAGTTTAACGTTTGAAATCGTTCAAAACGGGATATATTTAGCAAGATAATATTGGGTACAACATCGGCAACAGGCCCACTGAGAGCTGAATTTGCTAAATAATCCGCCAATGTATTAGAAGCAATGCCGCAGTGTCCCGAAACCCACTGAAAACGTACTTCCTGTAAGTGTATCGGAAGGAAAAACATCAGGGTTTGTTTCAAAAGACGCATTTTCGGACTTTCTAATGCTGCTAAGACTGACAGGCAGTCAGAGAGTATGATTACGTGAGTAACATTACCGGGAACGTTTTGCAAGCAATTCAGCAGTAAATATTGGTGTGTAATCAGGGATCCGTACAGAAAAACTCCAATCAAGTGCTTGGGAGTAAATCCCTATTGCTGCTTTTTCATTTCGTTGTGAGGCATCTGTGAAAATAGCTACGTGTCGTGGATATTGCAATAGATAATCTTCAAGGTGTCCCTTTATTACCGTGGTAGTCAAGTGTTTTGCATTAGATGGCAACGACTGGTCAAAGCACAGTGTGGAAGTAGCTTGAACATTGCCAACACGTCTTACTGACCTAAGCGAAACTGCAATTTGGACAGCAAGGACTGAGTAAATACAAATTGTGGTTGCTTATATTGCGGCCAATGATAATCTAGAAACTGAGATTGGTGTGTAATAAAAATGGTAGAAGCCATCCAGACAGAGATTCCAGTGCTCTTAAAAAGGTTCGCACAGTTAGCAGCTCAAATCGAGAGTTCAAGTCACGTACACGGGCCTCTAAATAGAGGACTGCATTTGAAACTGTTCATGGCAACCCCAAACATAGTCGTAAAGCGCGCCTCTCCAGTAGCAACAAAGGTCGTAGTTGGTATTTAGGACTGCCCGAGAAAAGAACACAGCCGAACTCCAGAACTGGTCTCAAATAACTTTTATAGAGAAACAAAAGAGTATCTCTACGCATACATGGCTAATTCGAATCAGGCGACCAAGGGCTCGCTCACCTTTCAGGCAATTACTTTTGATATGAGGCCGCCAGTCTAACTGGGAGGTGTATAATACACCCAAGTATTTTAAGGATTCAACCTGTGAGATTTGTGAACCGCAATACGCAAGGGAGATATAGAGAGGGTGTGCCGGTGGGAAAACGAGTATTGAGGATTTCTTCACGTTGAGAGTTAATTTTACTTTACCGAGCCAAACTTCAAGGGCATTCAAGTAGGCTTGCAATAGCTGATATAAGGAATGAACATCTCGTGCAGAAGAGAAAAAGGAAATATCATCCGCATACACGTACACTTTTATATTTGGATGAACAGGAATATCTCTCATTAATATAATAAATAGCAATGGAGACAGCACCGATCCTTGAGGCACGCCTCTAGTTTGGTAATAAGTTTCAGAAGTTATAGAACCTCTCGTGCAGAAAAAATTTTCTATTGCTTAAGAATTCTTTTAACCATGCAACCATGTAAGAAGGTGACCTAATTTCGTTTATCTTATTAAACATAATAGAGTGTTCTACACTGTCATATGCTTTGGCGATATCCAAAGTGACCAATGCCGACACTTCTTTCTTCTTCATTGCTAACCTTATTCTACTTTCCAAATCTGTATGAGCCGTCCAAATGGAGCAACCTTGACGAAAACCAATTTGTGCATCATTAAATGCATTCAGGGTCATCACATGGTTTGTGAGGCGCCGGAGAACTATGCGTTCAATAAGTTTCACTAGATTTGAAGTTAAAGAAATTGGCCGAATATTATCCAAATCAAAGCCTTTTTTCGGATCTTTGAGGCTTAGTATAATTTTTGCAACTTTCCAGTCTTGAGGTAACCAAGCATTTTCCAGAGAAAAATTGACAATATTCAACACTTCCGAGCTGTGGTCTTCCACTAAAGCTTTCAGCATAGCCACTGTAATACCGTCACACCCAGGAGCTGCAGGTTTCAGAGCAGCCGCTATACAATGCAATTCCGGTGGCTCAACTGCAACGAAATCAGCACGTGGTGTAGGTCGAAGTAACGGAGCCACCGTTTGCGCTTGAAAGCGAATAGCAAGACCGTTCGCAATTTGTTCAAGTTTCGCTTTTGCTTCATTGGGTGATAACACCTCTGACTCGGTTACATGTGGTGGAGAAGAACTTTGGTTGCGTTCCATGAACCTATATAATGCCTTCCGATTAATTGGATTAGACAGATAAATATTCATATTAGCATTATACTCATCCTTTGCTATACGAATAGTTTTTTTAAATGAAGCCGCATAAAATTTATAACTTATCCAATTTTGGGGACACTGGTTATGTGAAAGGCTCTTCTACGCAGCTTTTCTACGACGGAATGCTTTCTCACATTCTTCGTTCCACCATCGGCATGACATTTTGTTAGGGACAGACAATTTCACAGTGAACACTGAACGCTCAGTGGCATCTAGTAGAGAAGAGAGTGCTTGTTGAGCACGTTCAGAATGCTGAGACGATGCTATTGAGGAAAAAGAGGAGTTCACAAACTTTTTAAAGAGTTTATGGTTGACAAATTTTTGTTCACAAGTAGTTACTCTAAGGGGAGTAGATTCTATATTAAACGTAACTGGAAAGTGGTCGCTAGATGTACCACAATCCACCGTAGCCCATGATGAGACCCTTACTCCATTTGCTGCTAACGTTAAATCAATTACTGACCTAGAAGCTGCTCGCATGTAGGTTATGCCTGGACTATTACAGCAATGCACATCATTTACAGACATCCAGTTCCAAAGTCGCTGCCCACATATATCTGAACGGTAACCCCAAATAACATGGTGTGAATTAAAATCGCCAGCAATAATCAGTCCGTTGGTCGAACTCAAAAGATCACTTAAATCATCTGTTGTACGGACACCTGTTGGGAAGCAGACATTTGCAATAGTGAGAGGAGCAGACTGTGTAATTGCGATATCAACTGCAAGCAGTTCGCAGTCTTGTCGTAGAATTTTGTGTGACACATTCGCCCGATGAATTGTTTTTGACGAAATTAATGTTAGCAAGCCGCCACCCCGGCCGCTAGTGCGATCTGATCTAAAAGTTCTAAAATACTTTAGAGAAAATGGCCGATTTGACAAAAGCCAAGTTTCTTGTAATAAAACTATGTCTGGGTTGAAATTTGAGATAAGATTCTGTAAATCGGGAAATGAAGATGCAATTGAACGACAATTTCACTGTAGTACTTTTAACCCCGCCATGATTATTGTAGAATCCGGGAGGCTGTAACAGCCTCCTTTAAGACATCAATGTTATTCTGAGGATTAGGGGAACCTTTTTTACTTTTAGTGTTAGAATGGGCGGATTTTGAGGGAGAGGAAGACGCGCGACGCTTCTGGGACGAACATGTCATCTCTACATTCAATGGGTAAATGGTGGACACGTGGGTATCCACAGGACCCTGTCCCTGTACTTTCATTGACAAAAAAGGAGCAGGCGTCGTCTGGGTAGAATCTCCCTCAACAGAGGCTTTAGCAACCATAGGAGCATGGCATTCAGCTATACCAGGGTTGTCAACTTGCAAAGCTGCATTTTCGGTCGAACCAATCTTTGTAGCTATGACCTGTGACACAGCTTCCGTAAACGTGCTTAACATACGCTCGAAGAAACCCTCAAGAGATTTCTCTACAGCTGAGACAACCGACTTTGTCATGCCTATTTCCACATCTGAAGTTATTGTTTTTGCACAAGCTGCATACGAATTCCTCTTATGGTCTAGCTGTGCATAGGCATCTGCTCTAGAACACCTTTTATGCTGAATAATGTTAAGAGCAGTTTGTTCATCTGCGCGTTTTGGGCATGTACCATCATCAGCAGGGTGATCGGCGTGACATAGTGCGCAAATTATCACAGCAGAAGTACACATGTCAGATGAATGGTTGTCTCCGCACAGTCTGCAGCGTGATGCGGATTTGCACGCCTTGCTGCTGTGTCCGAATCGCCAGCAGTTTTTGCACTGCAAAGGGCGAGGCTGCAGGGGATCTACACGGTACATAATGGGCCATACTTTAATCTCTTTTGGACAGTTAGCCCCGGCAAACGTCTCTATCATTGATTCTGTCGGCACCCTGGAACCACCAGCATCCCTGCTGCAACGGAATAGTGATAAGATGCCAATGCCAGCCTCATTAAATTCCTCAATCATTTCTTGCGGAGAAGCCGACGAATCCACGCCGCGTATAATACCTTTTGCACATGCCAGCTGTTCAGGTATAAAAGGTTTAACAGGCAATGATGCAAACGATGTGCATCGAAGCAAGTCCGACACACACTGTATATTCGAGGACTTACATAGGATACCTCTTCTGCCAAACGGACGCACCTCAGAGATTTCTAGGTAGTGGGGGGTGAAAACCTTTAGCTGCTCCTGGATTATTTTTGGATTTTTCAACTTCAGGAATCCATCCCCAATTGGTACAAATGCCACCGGTATTATACTTACTCCATTTCGTCCGAAAGATTCCAAGTCCAAGCTTTGGGCCGGCAGACTGGCAAACCAGGATGCCGAACCCCCACCTGGGGAAGCTAGAGACATTATAGGCCTAATTGTACATGAATCCTAGGTTCGGTTTAAAACAAATACTGGCCAATCCCCCGACGTGAAATGGCCTCACCGGAGAGAACGGTCAGGTAGAGAGAACGGTCAGGCTTGCAGACAAGACAGGATCCAACAGTCAGGAGAAGAATGCAGAACAGCACACTCGCACAGCACGCTAACGCCGCATGAGACAGAGCCGTATTATGATTCTTACTGCTGATGATTCTGAGAGCTTTTTTTTTTTTTGGAATGACCTGTATACACAACTGTACAGTCAAGAAAGACGAAGCAGGGGATGACAAGGAAGTGAAGATTAGTATTGAATGTTCGTGCAGTGTAACATATCAAATAATACAGTTGCCCTCCCTCAATGTGGTCGCAATAAGTTCCAGTGTTGCATGCAGCAACGACCCTGTCAAGCATGTGCGGAGAACCGAGCATTAGCCTCTAAATGACGCGAAGAAATTAATTGTTGCGCGAGACAAGAATCGGTATCGAAATATGAGGACGGTTGCCTCTGGAACAGCGTTAGAACCAATTAATGCGGATCCTCGTCTCCATGTTACGAATAACGACTGTCGTTGGAACTAACTCACTGTCACATGCAGGTGTGCCCGCATTAATGAGAAATCATACTTCGTGCAAGGCGTCAATACGTCGATTCCGTTTCGGTAAATGATTCCTATGGCAGACAGAGCCTGCTAGTAGAGCTTGCCCGGTGCGAGACATGCCTGCTGGCAGGATCGTTAACTGCGATTTGTGTTGTTAGTAGCCCATTTTTGCGCAGCTTGTGCAGCCTGGGCTTAAGATGAATGCTGCCGACATTTGGCAGTCGGAGCACGTGAGCGATGTATGCTAGAACAATATATATTTTGGCTTTGTTCATGAGCTTCAACGTCTCAAATCGACTCAAGTCATGAGAGACGCCGTAGCAGAGGGCTCAGGAAATTTGGACCACCTGGGATTCTTTAACGCGCAATGACATCGCAAAGCACACGGTGCCTTGCTTTTTGCCTCCATTGAAAAGCAGCCGCCGCGACCAGCATTCTATCCTGCATCTTCGGGCAGATCGTTGGAGCGCCCTAACCCTTGCACCACCGTGGCTGGACCGATGAGTGGTTTAGCGATAAAAGCTGTAGCGTTCGCAGCTTCACAAGTTCTCAAGTTTAATGCAGCTTCTGCACTCATTCTCTGTTTTGCTGAACTTGCAATCACTAGCGCTTACTCACAGAACATTGAAAGCCATTTCATGCAATGCTGTTTGTAAGAAACCTTTTATCTACAAATTTTACTTATGTGTAATCAGCATAATATGGGCCTGATCCGTGAGGTATTACACGCACGCGTTTATGGGACGCGGGTGAGTTTTTACCAAAGCATTTCAATATCAGTTGCGTAGCAGTGAGTTGATATGCATGCTACAGTAGTCCGTTTTGAAAACAGGTGAGGTGGCGCCGGGGTCGGAAAAGAATTAGAAAAGGCTCTTGAAAGTGTTCTATCGCCATGCGACCACGGTGACGCGTATAATGGCCTCAAGTAAGAAAATACTAAGAGTCGGTATACCAGGCGGAATCCCCTGTCCGCTTTGGAAGAGCACAATGAATAAACAATTTTCCTTCAAATCATGGAGGTGTAATTAAGCTAACCCCAACACGCGTTTCCATTCCGGAGAACTAGATTATAGAACCTTCGCAGATTCCGAAGACAGCCTGGACTTGCTTTCGACATGACAATCGCTCGATTTAATACATTTGCCCTCAAACAATGTTCGAGAAATTGACATCTGTGCTTTTGTAACTAATTCACTTCTAAAGGCGTAGGTAGATTCTTTTATGTCGTCAACTACAGAAAATAAAATAAAGTAAATTAAAATTACATTTCGAATTTCTTTTACGTCCGACCACCACCACTAGCGTGTAGAAACTTGTAAAGACCTTTTGAAGAAGGGGACAAGCAAGCTGTAATAATAACAAATAGAACGCAAACAAATTAAAAACGTAGCTTCGGCTATTGGTCCAGTAAAATTTTTTAAATGTTACGTATTCTTTTCGAATGTAAATAAATAAATAAATAAATAAAAATAAAAATAAGAATAATTTATGACCTATATTTGCCCATCAGCGACAGTATAGGAGACGACTATCTCAGGCCGAGCTAAGACTGAGGCTGCCTCAAGAGAGCGGTAACATATTATTCGTATCAGAAGGGGCATGGTAGTTCATTGACCGCACCCCAAGAAATCCTCTAGATAAATGAAAATATTTTGGCGCCGTGAATTCACAAGCCTGTCGTCTGCCTTTTTGAAAATTTGAATCTATATAGTATAACAACCATTCATTCTAGTATTCGTATTTTATCCTTTTTAGTGGCTCAGCGTTACTTGTACACACCTTTATTATTGTACCGGTTTCGTAATGTAACTTTAGGTAAGATTTCAAAATTTAAAGGTACCTCAAAGACAGATTGAACCCTATGAATGTTACGGTGCGTATGCTGAAGTAGCCTAAACCTTTTCCTTTTACTCTTGACTGACTATGTAAATAAGTTTAATCACTCAACTTCTTGAGCACTGAGTGCAGACCCCAGGTATTTTGCCCGAAGTTGTGAAGCGCTTTCTGGAATTTCTTATATAGTTTTCAATGTAGACCAACTTTTAGCAAAACTTCTATCGGGCTCCAACGGCACAAATGAGCGAGGCCTGGGGTGGCGAAGAAATACGAGTCTCGTGGCGACGCCCAGCTGCCCCGGGTGACATTCTAAGTAGTAGTGGAAATAAGAAAAACGCAAAAGTATGGCATTATAATGGGTATGTTTGTCGCTGATTATAAAGGCGATTTAACTTGCCATGAGTTTGACTGCCGAGTTAAGTCAACTTGTGGTGTGGGACATTCTTGACCGAGTGTCCAAGCGCCATTATGTCTACGTCGTCGTTGGTCTGACGTCTCCGTGCGTGAGATGTCAAGGTACACCGCGGTTTGTTTCTGAAGATCCCTTCCTAAATATGGCGTTTTATATATATATATATATATATATATATATATATATATATATATATATATATATATATATATATATATATATTACAGTGATTGCTCAATTCCTTTGAATGTGGATTGAATTATACCAGCCAAATTGGCGCTACGTGAAGAGATGTACTTGATTACGTCACGCTTATACATACAGTTGGACCGCTACATAAGCAACTAAAATGAAGTCTTGAATGGGAGGTAGGTGATCAGTATTTATTCGGCAACGGTTCTTCAGACTAGGAATTATAAAATGGGCTGAGCGCTAAGCCTGCAAACTACACGCAGTGAGACTGGAGACACAAGTGTCACGACACGCGTGTATATGCAATAGCATCAATGCAAAAAAAAAAGCAAAAACACTAACAAGGCGACAGCAGCGCGAGCTTGAAAACGCAGCAAAATTACCTTCTTGACAGGAAATTCATACAGCTTTTGCTACCACTTACCAAGATATTTTATTGCGCGTTGGAAGTAAACATCAACTACATTATAGCTTAGCTTCCGTCAGCTCTGATCGTGTCATCCGCTGTGGGTGTCATACTGCGCGCGACTGAGTTATGTTGCTCGCGTTTCATTTTCTGCTCACAGAAGTGAGTAAAGTGAAAACAAGAATAGTTTAAGGTATGCTGGGCAATCGTGCATGCTCAGGTGCCCATTCCGTTTTCGTGCATACATATGCTCTCTTTCACCCTTGATTGTACCTCGATTACAGCGTTTAATATAACCAACCGTGTCAATTATGCAAAACTAACATTCACATAGCAGCCGGACAGTAACAATTGCTCGAGCGAATTTTTGACCTAGGGCTGGTGCGTTAATGCGATGCAGTAACCGAAACGGGCGGAAAAGAGACCAGGGGGAAGGCTTCATATGCGTCCTGAAAGCAATAAAGCTCAGCCACTAACTTTCAGGGTTAAATTCCTAAGTTACGTATTCAGACATCGTTCGAGCAGCGCAAGCTACTGGTTGCACGACACGACATGTCCACTATACCAGCTGGCGCTGCAAGCAGTCTGACCGTCGTAGAAGCCATCCGCGATAGACGCGTTACAAAGAACAACATAAAAACGTACGAAAATATATTCAATCCAAGTTAATGCTGTGAACACACGCTCGCAAATAGCAAGATGAAGTGCTTAACTGCCACCTTTTCGCACACAAAACGCAATAGGACTCGTTTTACAAAGAAGCCCGTGCAAGCTCACTGTGCTCTAGAAAGTTCCACCGGGTTTCCAAGAGCAAAATGGACCTCTAAACAGTGTTACAATACACTCACGTCAAGAAATATACCTCCTATTTAAAAAGAAAATACTCCTATTAATTATTTAAGTGCACTACAGTGTTTTTTATTACCTAGTAGTTTAAATACTTGCAACTCAGTGAGTAAATAGGCGCGTTTGAGTTTCAGTCCCTAGAAAACTCAGACTAGTTGCTGACACCAGTATGGTGCTCAGTTTTTCTTGGGCAGCGCAGAAGCTCCGCCCACCAACACATTTTCGTCAAAGCAGCGCCGTGCCGACTGGTGTACTGAGTTGAACTCCGTGCGCATTCTTAGTACTTATTTTCCTGCAGGCTCTATGTGCGTCAAAAGGTGACACAAGCTTTGTAGCTGATCTCTGAGCAGCTGTAAGACAATTAAATCTGGATTATTCACATTCTTGTTTTGAACTTAACTGCACAAGGGAGCATCCAGAGCGCAGATCATTGATGGTTTGCTTGTGCTGTCCAGAAGCTCTTCACATGTTTCGCGGTCTTTTCATCCTGCAGGCCTGAATCTAGAAACGTTGCGTCTGACAGCGTCGCAAGCGCGCCGCTGTGTGCTCGAGCAGCTAAAGCTTGTTGTGAATGCTTTTGCAAACACTTTGGTCTGCTGTTGAGCGCAGTAAGCCGGGCCCTTGGATGAACTTCGCGAGAAGAAACGGCAAACAAAACGAGCCAAACTGATGACTGTAAAACTCTGCCATTCAGGCATGTTGCCTTCCCTTCGCAAAAACGATCAATTTATTGGTGCTCCTGTTATCTGTCTTATTATCTCACACACACACACACACACACACACACACACACACACACACACACACACACACACACACACACACACACACACACACACACACACACACACACACACACACACACACACACACACACACACACACACACACACACACACACACACACACACACACACACACACACACACACACACACACACACACACACACACACCGGGGGGGTAAATTGATCCGGCGCCAATGCAAAAGAAGTGTGTTGTGGTTACTGATGGTTGGCATCGTTTACTAGAGCAAATAATGGCAGGTATTGCAAGGCCATTGCACGAGCCCATTGGTTTTTGCCTTTAGTGAAAACTCGCCGCCACGGCCGGGATTTCGTCCCGCTTCCCTGGGTTCAGCAGTTGAGCGCCGCAACTACTGAGCCACTGCGGTGGGGAAGAACTCTACGCGAGTGGCCATGGATGCCTCGACGCTTATATCGTTTATAATGCACCGCGGCTTATCCACAGGAAGGGTCTTGCCGTGAGAGTATCACTGAGCATGAGAATTTAAGAAGCGCCTCGGTAGGGCCTGCTTTGGAGGCACAAAATATGCACGACGCCTTTTCAGCGAAATTAATGTCACTTTTTCTGGCATTGTCATTTTGTACGTAATGGGGTCACTCCATTTACTATAAACTTCGGTTACAACGAACGCAATGAACGTCACTTTCAACTTTGTAGTACGTGGGCTTGAATTTATTACAAAAATATTTCACTCCGGTCATAGCTGTGCGCGCTGCATGCACTGGAAAGCAAATAAGCAACGATTCATCTTTTTCGCCAATCGTCCTTTCACTAGAAGGCCAGTTGTAACTGTTGCGCCGCACTTGTAAGCACATTCCTTCTCTTTTCTTCTTTTTTAGGAGAAAATTTTGCGCTTTAGTGCTGGGGCAGAAAAATACATCGAAGAGAAAAAACAAATGCAGACAAAGAGAACTGTGTGGTCGCTGCTTGGACGGTGTGGCAGTGTAAAATTTGAGGCTATGTATTCTCATTTAGTGACCACGGTAAAATAAAAAAAAAAATACTTTGTATGCATGATGGTAGCATACATGCATACTATGCAGCTTGTGCTTCTGGTGGGAGTAAGCGCGACACACGTGTGCAGGGCTTTCTTGTTTCGCTAATCGAGTTGTTGCGCTCTAAACCACAAATGCCGAAGGGATCCCTGCCCAAACAGGATTGCTTACTTCATACGGATCACAGGTGAATTGCGCGTCACAATAAATGCACTGACGCACATTGTATAAAACACTGTTTGCAAGCATGCATGACATGAAACTAGGTTTTAAACTCTATCGCTCAGCGAGTTGAAAATGGCAATAACAAAGACATTTGTTTGTAGCTGAAGTCGTACCAACGAATTATCTGCCCCACACTTGGACGTCTGCGGCGTACTGGCAAAATGACATAGTGAAGCGGCTACACTGCGTATCAAACTTTTAAAAACCAGAATGAGAAAGCTGGCTTCCTTGATGAAAGCGGAGCTTACCTAATATATCGTTGAGTGCTCTCAGTGATAGCAGTCACGCAGAGCAAGTAGGCTTCTTTCTTTCCATTTTTGTTTTTTCTCCAAAAGCCTCCATCTGCAACGGAACCGCAGGGTGTTGGATTTCCGGCAGCGGCCGCGTCGCCGAATAATTACCGAGGCGCCAAGTCCATTTAGCTAAGTGATATCTGATTGCACCTCACCGCAGGCGGCGGTTCTCAATTCACAGTTTTTTGTGCCTATCTAGAGCAAGGTCATTTTGTCGACTCCGCATTGCTACAGTAAAATGCAATGAAACCCGACACAACCGTTCCAAATTTACTTAGAGGCAATAATCAGCCATTAGAGTCATTAACGTTACTTCCAACCCTACGAAGAAATAACTGTAGCAAAATCTTTCTTTTGTTCCGTCCTTGGTGAATATGTGTCATAGGTGCATGTAAGTTGACGTAGAATTGCCTTGGTTTGTTGCTTGGACTTCCTTGTATCAGACGTGCGGTTTTATGTTTAGAGGAGAGAGAAAACATTACTGTTGTAGAGGCTTATTGATGGGTGGTACAGAAGTGTGGGATATTGATGTAGGTCGTGTAGTTGGGTGTTAAAAAGGAAGACAGTGCATACACTGTCTCAGTGTATGCGCTACCGCGAGAGGCAGTAATGTAAAATATTAACATCATGCGCACCATCTCGTACACAAAACTCTGTAGTAGAAGTACTGATTTCAAGAGAATCAATGGTTCATGCTCCTGTTAGAGCTGTACGCTAGGCCTTTCATGCCCTGTGTGAAGTTGCCAGGCTAGGTGAAGCGGTATTTCTGCGGCACAAGAACTGTTGCATGAGATGTCGGTTACCTGGTCGTAACTCTAACATGAACACGCGGACGCATATCGAATATGGTGCGTTGTCGATCTTCCACGGAGAAAAAAACCCAAGCACCAGTGATTGTTGTGCACACACGAAGTTGTGCGCATGGAGCTATACTGGCGTTGTCTGTGACAAACGCCTGTTTTAGTAGTAGCGCACCTTTAATTTTTATTACAATAAAGCAACTGACTGATTGCGTTTGTCTCTTTGTTCTTTTCTTTATCTTTCATTAACCCTTGGGGAAGCGTTGAGTGGCCTCCGAAACTTATAGATGCCAATATGCTTGCTTACCAACAATATGCTTTAAAACAATCTATTATTAAACCCATCTAATTATATACTGAAAAGCGTGGTATGGCTGTCATGCGTTTACAAAAAATCATTGCTCTTCTTTTGCCATTTCATTTTCGTGCGCAAGTTCTTAGTTGGCGACAACACGAGGAAAGGAAGTTTAAAACAATTATGGCGGAGAACAATTTCTCTGACGGACGCAGAGCCAGCAGTCATTTCCTTAAGGATGCAGGCATTTGATTCTCGTTTTCAAATTAATATTATGATAGGGCGAAACGCTCGTATCCAGAAAAAGAATACGGAAGGCATGAGTTAGACTACAGCAACATCATTTATCCACATGCATTTTAACCATATGGTTCGTTTCTTATTTAATGAACTGAGTTTGATTGAGATGAAATATGCGAGTACCGAAAAGGATTGTTTATACGACAAGCACGTCCACAAGGATTAAGACAGCAACCGCGCAGAAAAAGACAACTGCAAAGAAGACGGCACGACTTCGTCTTGTTTGACAGTTGCCCCGTCATGGATGTATGCTGCCAGGAGCCCGCTGGCCGCTCTTTTTGTATCATAAGTAGCTGAGTTCTCGAAAAAGAAAAGCATAACGTTGGCTGAAAGGGAAAGTAGATCAGTGGCGCTTTCAAACTCTGCCAGCCTCCCCGTAGGTCGCTGTATACTGCCCCTGCAGATTTCCGGTTACCATTCGGGCCGCAATGAATTACCCGTATGTGCGATTTATATATGCGCAAATAACAGACCCCCACAAAACCGCTTACTTCTATTCTATCCCGTCTTTAACCACTTCAAATTACTAACTCGTGTTGGGTTTGTATCTAAGAAATTTTAAGTAACTGCTTCGGCTACAAATTACGGCCGCGAAATGATAGCCTTGGCGATAGACAGTGTTGAAACTTTTGATACTTCCTACACCGTTATCTATTTCGAGATATGGGCTTTTCACAATAAGTTTGATGCCCATATTAGGAGTTTTAACCATACGTTGGAAGATGGGCGCAGGCATCACAGATAACACATATGTGGCTTCTGTCCGGACCATTATATTCCAACAGGGTCCGTAAAAAAAATTTGGGCTTTAGGCCTCAAGTTTTATGCGTTTTTTCCTCATTCCTCGTGCACTTTTTACGCCTGTAGCGTTCTTTTTTTAATGATTTGATGATCGATGAACAATATGCCTACTGCGCCACAAGTGCCACAAGATGCAACCCCCATGCTTCCCCTTGCAATATCACTCCAAGTTTCGTGTCTTCATCGCTTCGTGTCATGATCTCCTCATAACATAGACGAGTGGGTGGCTGCAAGTCGAAAGCGAAAGTGCTCCTTAAGTGAGCACTCAGTTTAGAGTCAGCAGGGTGAAAATTGCAGGGTTGGTATTGCCACGTAATATATACTGCGTTCCCAGTCCCCTTTTGTGATTCAGCACCCATGATAAATTAAGTTTAAAAACTCCCGCCTTGGATAAAGTTCATGCTAGGAGGTTAGCACTTGAGCAACAGCGCAGAAAGCGGTAGCGCAAAGGAGCCACACCTTCTACACCGAGGAGGCAGCTCCTGACGATGGCTACAATAGGCCTCTGCCTAATTCAGGCACTTTTTTTCGATGCTTATTATTCTACTTAGTCTAGCCACGTTTTTTGTCCGCTCTTAGAAAACTACTGCAGGTCAAGACACCAGTTGTTTTCTTAGTTTCAGTTTCAGATTTTGTGTATAAACCTTTTTACCCGATATATGAATACAGGGAATAATTATTAGATACTGCCAAGGTTCTGTAATCTTAGCTGGGATCACCCAGCGCACGGCCGTTATGCATTTATCCTCTATTTAGGTATGGCCGCCGTGGCTGGATTTTCATCAGACTACCCTTTTTTCAACAGCTGAAGGCTGCATCCAGCAATCCACTACAGCGAGCGTCGTTGTCTGCAAAACATTGCAGTTTTTTGTTGGAAGGAAACAAAACGAATATACAGAGAAAAGTAAAGCACGCTAAAAAGAAGGTAACAGAAAAAATAGAATAAAGGTGCTGCTAAGAAAGCACTTGTAACAGAATAATAAATTTTGATTTTCAAGGTCCGCTCAATTTTATGATCGCCAAATTAGTGATACGGATGTTTCTATTCGACCGTCGTATTGAAAGCAAGGACCGCACTACACGTATAAGCCACACATAAAATATTTCGGTGGAGAACGACAGGAAATATGTTCAAGTTGCATTTTACAGCTCATTTCTATAGAATATTCGGGTAACACATTGTTTCTTAACGCCAAGAAAAATGTCAGGGCTACACTTTCACGGTTTGTATCGGCTAGCCACGGTAGCTCACATTTCAAAACAAAAATGTCAGGAAGTGAAAGTTGGCACTGGCATCCGCCGTAATCACTAATCAGTTCTATGCCCCCTGAACTGGCTAGAGAAATCAGTACCTGTGTATCCAAGCGTGCACTGGTGAGGAAATGGGTAACGTGGGGAACGTTGTGGCATTTAAAGGGCTTTCTACATGGTGTAGTCACGAACAGCGAAATACTGGACATATTCGAGCTTATGATTCGTGCATATATTTCAAAGGCTGACGACTCAAACCACTTCTCAAGATATCCTGACTCGCATCATGTGATAAAGTTGTTCCAAAGTAGTGTTTAAGCGTACACTGAAGGTCATTAACATATCCAGTTACGCATTGTTGGCCCCCTGATAATTAAGAAGGCGGCATCCTGGATTAGGCCGGTGATTGCTTGAGCGGGTTCTTCCAGTCCCGTAAGATCAAGGCAGAAAACGGGCGGCATGCAATTTGCTATAAGGTTGCATGTCAAGGAAGCTGCTTTTCTCCGTCTAATAGACAGACATTCCACGTTGCAAAGGTTGAGAAGAAGAACTCGGCGCTCTCTTCGCAGTAATAGCTGGTGGGTAAAAGAATTGGCTCACTACTCCGCCCTTCGTTAGTCGCTGGCACTTCATGAGTATTCCGAGTAAAGTAGTCGACGTATTGAGTCCAGTCGTCTTGAAAAAAAATTATGAAACCACTGTCAGGCAGAGACTTGAGGGTTGAACTATTTTCAGCGTGGTACTGACTTCGATTTATCCTCCTCTAATATACCATCATTTAACACGTTTAGTAAAATCAGTTCAATTAGGGGAGACTCTGAAGCTTCGTGTCCACAAGAACCTAGTCAATATAGGTATGCAGCAAAAAACATACGTTCATTAAAAATATCTGAATTGCATGTAAGAAAAAAAGAAAACTACTGAAAATATTAACGCCTATATAGTCTTCCCGGCCGCGAAGAGTACTTAATAAAAGTCTGAAGTTTGGGGTGTAGTAGTTATCCCACCTCGCTGCGGTTAATTAATAAATGCCACATACTTATATTGTACATTGCCCCCGCTTAGCCGTACACGACTCTTGCTTTGACTGAAGGCTTGCGATTTTATAGAGCTATCATCACGTGGTGCGTGGGTTTCGAGCTTTCCGCCTTTATTTGATCGCTGAAGCGGCACAGAATTGGGTTACCTGAAGCACTGGAAAAAATTTGTATATGTCGCGTAGCTAACGTAAACTAACGAACGACTAGCGAATATTCGTAGTTGCAGGCCCGTGAAGTGGAGTTCAAAGCTGACTGATGATTACGATACTCGAAATTTTATATTACACGGACCGGCTGGTGTATCAATATAACGTTTAAGGAACACCTTAGGTCAATCTCTAAAATTAGAGTATTCCCTCCTTAAAAAAAAGAAAAAAAAAACGAAAAAAAAAAAACGATTCGCGTAAATGCACATTTATTTTGGAATCAAAATTAAACAGCAAATAACCACTGCACCACGACGCTGGGTACCATTGACTTATGATGTCGCTTTCTTAGGTTGTACTGTGAGCTTATGTGCTGGAGTTAATGGGTACTCTGATGGATACTATAAATATATTTTGTTTCTGAATAAAAATGCAGTTGTGAGTTAGCGCCCGCCTGTGCGCTTTCCTTTTTCCTCTGTCCGTCTTTTTATGACGCCACCCCCCTCTCCAAATTAATTACTACCAACTTGCTCAACATACCACCATACTACATTATTCACGTGGCTGAGTGCAAGGTAAAAAAGGTTATTTATTTAAAAATATGCAATTAAATCACACTATTTTGGCTTTGGTGCAGGATTAAGTTATGAAACTGAAGGCGGTCCAAATCGTCAGCTAATTGTATAAACATTTTAATGTCGGCGTTGAGTTCCACGGTACCAAACGTTAAAGGAATGCTCTTGGATGCTGCTGAAGTTTTCTTGCCTTGTCAAATGGAAGGAAGGATGCACTAGGTGCGATCCTCCTGTGAGGGTACAGACCTCAACCTGCGACCATCATCATCCTACGGCTACCCCAGGCAAGGCCTTCCGCACCATAAGGTTTAGGGTTTTTTTTTGTTTCGGGGAGCGGACTTTTCCCAGCCAAGGGGCTCATGCAATCCGGCCTGTTCCCACCGGGGCGGGGTCGCAGTGCATATGCACCACGTCCGCACCACCCCGGTGGGTCGAAGCCTGACGCGAGCAAGTCTTCTAATATCTCACTTCGAGTTTTCCGTTTTCTTATGCTCTTGGATGCTGCTGAAGTTCTCTTTGCCGCAGAACGTGTCTTTGTTTGAATAAATAAAGTTGCAGGTTACGTACACTTCAGGAAGTCGAAAACGTTTGCGTGATTTCTGTGAATATACCGCGTGATGGGATACAAGTTTAACAATGTGCAATCTGGGAAAACACGTTTAAAATTCACTCAATGGTTGATTTTTCACTTCATTAATTTGAACCATATAACATGTTTCAGTAACCTTTAAACTTGACTCACTTTCAATTTTGACAGCTTTTGATTTCGCAATGTGAATTTGTGACCTAAACTAAAGATGTTTTCGGAATCTAATAATAATAATAATTGGTTCACAGGAAGGGAAAGGCGCAGTATCTGTCACACTTACTTTGTGGACACCTGAACCGCGCCGTAAGGGAAGGGATGAGGGAGGGAGTGAAAGTGGAAAGAGAGAAAGGGGAGCCGTAGTGGAGGGCTACGGAGTAATTTCGACCACCTGGGGATCTTTAACGTGCGCTGACATCGCACAGCACACGGACACCACTTCGTTTCGCCTTCATCGAAACGCAGCCGCCATGGTCGGGTTCGAACACGGGAACTCCGGACAGATTGCGCTAGGACAGGTAGGTCACCGTAGCTTGCGGCGGGGGCTAGCCTGCCACAGCATTTTTATCTGTTGTAGGCCGTCATTGCATCCGCCACCGTTTTCGTTGTGGATGACGGTCGTTGCTGCGGCGCACGTCTTTCTCTCCCTCTTCCTTTTCTTTCTTCTCTATTTTCTTGTCTGTCTGCACGAGGCAGCGGAGGTGGCTCATCTACAGAGCCAGTAGCAGGCCCGTGCATTTTCTTTTTCTTCTTCCTACAGCCACAACAACAACAACTCCGGACAGAAGTCGGGCGTCTTACCACTGCACCACCCTTGCGGGGCTCAGGAATCTATGTAAAACTGAACAGACCCTTGTATCTGCATGCCTCTACGTATTTTACACGTGAATGCGTGTGCAACTGGAACCAGAATCAGCTGTAAAATATTTAGGCATTTTATTAGAAGAACATTTCAGCTGTAATAACCATGTGGGGCACTTATGCAAAAGTCTGCGAATTTTGGCGGCTTTATTTTAGATTTTGCGTGGAAAATGTCCTCTTAATTTCAGGATCATAATATATCAATCGCTTGTGGAGTCTGTTTGGCGATATGGAGTAAATGTATGTGGAACATGCTCAGAATACAAAGTGCAAACGATTAGCAAGTTCATCAAAAGAATAGAAAATAGCATCACTTATGGAACAGACCAATACATGAGGCTTCTGCAAAGGAAAAGTACACGAAACTATAGGGATGCTAAGAAATGTTTTATGTTATCCTTGTTTGCGCGGCAATATTTCTCGAGTGATTTCAAACCAACTGTCAAGAAAGATGTAACACTAAGAAAAACAGAAATATGCCTTAATTAGCCAAAAGGGTTCATAAAATATGGAAAAAAGGCAAGGAAGCACTATGTGCCCGCCATATTTAACGAACTATGCGACAATCTTTTCAATATTGAAAAAAAGGAGAACAATGATAAAAACCATAAGAAAAAGGTGCTTAGCGACAATGAAGGAATAAAACTGTGTACAGCTTTGCATGAGTGACCTGTCTTTATTGTACATTTTGGGTATAATAGGTGATTACTATTACTTGAATTTTTGAACCCGCTTTTTTGCCAGGTAGGATGGGATACTGCTATTTGATGTGTTATTTAATTTTTTTGGTTTATTGATTTAAGGCAGGGATGAACTGCCTTTATTGTACATCTTTGGATCTATTAAGTGATTATTATTACTGGAGTTTTCATGCCCCTTCGTTTGTTTTGCAGTGTAGGATGGGATAAGGCTATCTGATGTTTTTTTTTTATAAATTTATGTATTTAAAATAAAGGTGTAAAATAAAGGCTGCCAGATCAGCCATCAAGCGCTATGTGCTTAGGCTGACCAGCAGATGTTCTATGAAAATAACCTGGCGAATAAATTGTATTGTATTGTAAAAAAAAAAATAAAACTTCCTAAACAAAATAAATAAATAAAATTTGCGCAATAGTTTGTAATTGTACTCTCCCCCACTAAATAATTCCTGCTTTTCCGCACATTCCATCTGGGAAAACCTCACCACTAAGGCGTTCGGAGCGTTTAAAACTAATGAATGATAGTCGAATAGTTTGATATGCCAGGTATAGGTAATGCGGCGGGCAAAGCGATGGCTGTGCTGACCTTCCCTTCCCTTGCCTTTCTACATCAGGGTATCAGCTCATGAACGTAACACATTCGCAGGAGCAGAGACATTTCCCGCCTAAATCAGATTACGTTAGGGCATATTATGTGAAGCTGTATTCCACAACGGGGCAAATAAGGTTGTTCGTCGAAATACATCGCCTGAAAGCTTTGTCGCCTGCTCCAAATTCATCCATTGTTTCTTTACCCCATATAACCGTGGTCTCAGGTCGTTGAGCTGATGGCCAACGTCTTCTCAGAGATTTCCGACCTCCGTGCAGTGGAGTAGCACAGACAACTGCTCGTGTTACGGGCTCTTTCGATTTACCTAGAAGCATCTTCTGCAGCACCGTGTCTGCCCTGCGGTGCATTACCTCTACTCGCGCACCGGTCGCCACGCACGGGCCAAGGACGCTCACAATGCTGTCACTGCCTCCATGGAGTGACCAATACCGCGCCTAACACCGGGTGAGATTGAGAGTGCCTTTCCCACACGCGTGCCGCTTCCGACCATTTGCGATCTCCATGCTTTAATGTCAGGCATAAGCTTTCAACGGTACTTTTCCAACCTCTCATCCCCGAAAGAAGCCGAATGTGATGCCAACACAACTGAAGACCCTCAAGGGAAGAGGAAGTGAGTGCCTGTCTTTTAGCAGTTGTGAAAAGGGGACAGAGCCTTCATGAGCCTTGTTTCCTGGCTGCCGGAAGCGTTTTTTTTTTGTAGTGTCCCGTCATTTTCACCATTCGCTATTGGGGCCTACTGGATTCTGCCACTTAACTTTGTTTCTAAGGTTATTGCGCCCCTTCTCACCTCTAACCCCTTCCACATCACGGGCTTTTGTTATTTGTAGTGTTTTCCCCGTTTAGGTACAGCCTCGTCCACTTCTAGCTATAACATGGTCACTGCTTTCAAAACGCCATTACGTCCGAATCGTCCGCACAGTAAAGCTAACTGGCAGTCTATGTGAAGCAGCACTTCCGGGTCCTTGTGTTATTGCATCGCTTTGCATCGATATGCACCTGGGTTGGATGTAATGTTGCTTTGAAAGCGGTGACCGTGTTATAGCTAGAAGTGGATGACCCTGTACATCACTTCAAGTTCAGCAGACAGTTATAGGGCCACGGTCATCCTTCTTCAACTCCCCTCAAAAAAAAAAAAAAAAAAAAAAAAAAAAAAAAAAAAGAAGTCAAGAACCTCAGTAACCTGTCATTCTATTTTATCTCGATTACTTTGTACCCTGCACGCAGTTCACCCAGCGTCGCTCTGTCTGCCTCAACGTCACCTGATTTATTGAAAGCATCGCCGAGGTGGTGCAGGGGTTAGGACGCAAGATTGCTATGCCCAAGGATACGGGATGGATTCCCGGCGGCGGTGGCCGTTTTTCGATGGAGCCGAAAGCAAGGCGCCCGTGTGCTGTGCACGTTAAAGAACTCAGGTGCTCGAAATGTCTGGAGCCATCTTCTACGTTTCTCATAGCCTTAGTCGCTTTGGGGCGTTAAACCCCACGAACCAAACCAAACCGATATGCTGAAAGCAACGAAATATATGGTTAGAACGGATTCGCTCGCGTTGGAATAAACGGCCGATAAAGGATAACAGCAGATAAAACGGCCGTTATAAATGAAGCCGCTCTAGCAGAGTCGCCGCGCACTCTACCAGAAAATGTCACTGACGGGTGAGCACGTAGGACCTCTGCACATAGCTCCCAGGGTAACGCTGATCCGTGTGGAGAGCGCGGACAGGAAAAGTCGTTCAAGAAACAAAATTGAGAAAAAAGTGCAATAAATACCCAAGTGTGGAGTTGGAAGTTGTTAAAATGGGAGAGTTCCAGACTTTCTTTTATGGTTATCAAATAGCGGCGTTTTCTGACTAACTATTAACTCTGAAAGAAAAATGAGTAACTCAGTTGAGTCAAAAACTTCGTGTCAGAAAAATCACGCGTTAACGAGCGTTAGCGTCCTCTTCTAGAACGTTTATTTTCCGGAAATAAATTTTCCCTGAAATAAAGAAAAAGCAAGGTGCAGTGAAATAAACACTGCGCCGGGTAATTTTTTAAACAGATGGAAAAAAAACATTATTATACATCAATGGTGGAGCATTGCAAGTAACTTAGAAGGGATATATGATAGCAATTCAGTAATGATAACTCTAAGAAAAAATCTAGAGCAAATAATAATGCTGTAATGCTAATTCTCTAATGCTCGCAATCGCACTCGAAAATAGTCAGTCTAAAAAATCATGAAAGGCGTACAAAGGGGGAGTAGGAAACTGTAGATAACAAAAAAAAAAGCTGTTTATTCTTTTCTGAGCAGATACCGCAAAATACTCCAATGCTGGCAGGCCCAAACAAAGGATGCCGGTTTGCTCAGAGTTCAGTGCGAATAGTGTTATGAAAAATCATAAAATAAATATAGCATAAAAAGGCATCAAGGCTCTGTCTTAACCTATCGTCGCTTTTGCTCGTATCACTGGGTTCAAGCCCTGCTTAAACCCCAAAAAATGTTTTTTCGCTAACTTACGTTTACCCCCTGTAAATGACGAAGTGTTACCAAAATTGTTACATTTTAGATATAAATCTGTAAGTGCAATTTGTCATGAGCTGAAGGTCTTTTCCACAAAGATGTTATTGGATTAAAGCATACGGTTTTCTAGGTGCACATGATTTATTTCTTTTGGCGTATAGAAAAAGAAAACCGCAGCAACAGAGTGTACGTACCTTATGAGATTTGGCTGCAGGAAAGAAGAATTTTGTGTCCGATAAGCAAAAAACGTCCACTGCTAAGAAAAGCTCTTTTTCCGTCGCAACATAACCAAACCCGTGGAGAAAATGTCTGGTATTTATTGGTTAATCAAGATAAAACAAAAGCAAACGCCATTGAAAGGAGCTCAAAGCATTGTTTGGAAAAGCCAAAAATCCGCACCATTAAAAATTCCAATTACGTATCCAGGAATTCGAACCGGTCTTCTTTTGTTCTACCTAAATATAGCCGAGGAACACGAAGGACGGAAACAGCCGATAAAAGCCGTAGTTCTGCGAAGTCCGAGTGGTATCTCAGCAAACAATGAACTCAACGCAGCTTAGGAAAACCTAATCACATCTAGGTTTCAGCTTTCTGTGACTTCAATAGCATAGAATTAAACAAGTTTGAAGACAAACTGGGAGACTATTGATTTCACGCTGCTTTAGAGCCACTCTTGAATTGGTACAAATCTATTGTTCTCGAATGCAGAATTCCAGCGACAGACTTATCACAATACGATGGCTAGATTAAAGATTCTTTTTCATGTCGGGTACTTTCGTAAGGAGGTTAGATTTTGCATTTTATTTATTCCCATGGTAAAGGACAGTAGCCCGTGTTTTCCAGCATTAGTGCCTCTACGAAAAATAGAAAAAAAATACATTCATATACTACACTTCAGCACGATGCCCTTCAGCATGGTCCCTAGACTGAATGCACGCATCCCCATGTATTGCATTTTGTTTGTTCTTTACCGAGCACCATCTACGATAAGCCTTTATATAGTACCATAGTGATTCGCGAAGTGGCTTGGAATCGAATAAACCTTTCCTCTTCATTATGATAACACTCTAGTGTTAAAGGCCTCGTTCCCTCGTAAATCAGGCATCATGGCGTTGTGAGTGAAAAATCATGGACGTGGCTCTGGCAAATGGTAGTTGCCATGGAAGGTGCGATGAGTTTGCAGCAATTAGTCGTCGAATCGGGAGACGTCAAGACATAGCATGACATGGCCGAGCAAACTGGAGCCTCAGCTTTCAGATAGGAGAGTGAGATCGGAACCCAACCCTACAGGAGCCTTGAATCCTGATTTAGACGCGCTGTTCAAAGGTCACGCAGACACGTTCGTACGTAATGGTTAAAGCGGGAATTTGTCCATTTCATGCTACCTTTCACGTTGCTCAGTTTAGTGTTCTACCTTTACATTTCCGCGTGAGGGTGCTTTTAATAAGGAGGGTGCAATTTAACAATACTCAAATATCTCGTGATAAGCAATTACTGAACACAATGGTCCGTTAAAGGGCTGAAAATGCCGAGGGGCACGTGGTAGCAGACATATAACGGGAAAAGCCCTTCCAGTCTGTAGCAGTCCGGAACAAAAAGGAGGAAGTGAAGGTAGTGTTTCGAATACGTAGATGGGCTACTTGAAACGGATGGCTGGTGCGATCAGATATACGGGCTGCTGCTGAGTTGTATGGTGTTTGACGGAAGGAAGAAAAGAATTCGTGATACAAGGACAGGGAGAGTGTTGACAAGCAGATTTTAATTTTAAAGAGTGGAATAATGCGGTTTCTTACGTCTGTAAGCTAGAGTGTGTGTGGGAGTGAAAGGTACAAGAGGTACTTACTAGAGGGCCTTGTCAGGCGATTAGGCGATCATCGTGCTCTTCTTTTGCCTCTAGAGTGTGAAAATTACATATGTAATGTTAAAAGCACAAAAGTTTCAGCGGAGCTCTTAAGTCATCTTACGTGCGGCAAGACGAAAGCCTTTTGGCCGTACTGCTGCGATCCTTGGAAGGTGCCTGATTCATCGGGAGAGAAAAAGAGAGATTGAATTACACAGAAACTCTCTCCCTGTCTCTCACTGTCTATTCTCTCTCTCTCTCTAGTGAAAATCTCTACTCTTCCTTTCACTCTTTCAAGAAAGAGGGAGATTACAGATTTTCACTAGAGAGAGAGAGGGAGGACAGTGAGAGATAGGGAGGGAGTTTCTTCGTAAAATCAAAAACTTACGACAAGTAGTGACTCGAACTTCGGTCTTCACGATCAACAGGCACATACTTTAAAACTACACCATGGCGGGATATGATTGTTATGGTTATATTTATGTTTACGTACTCTCTTTCTCTCTCTAGTTACTCGCTAGAGAGGGAGGGGGAGAAGAAAATAGTGGAAAGGGGAAAGAGGTAGAGGGTTGGAAGAGGGCGGGAAAGAGAAAGAGGAAAAAGAGAGGCGCAGTCTTATATCTCTCTTTTTCTGTCTGTGAGAAAGAGCTTTCCTTCTCACTCTAAAATAGACAGAGGTCTCTTTTTCTCTAGAGAGAGAAAGAGAGAGAGACTCCTTCCGTCTCAGTTTCTTATTCATCACTGTATATCTTTGTATATCACTAACTGTTAATATTGCCAGTATATACCTGAACCCCTACAATATCCGCCGAAATCACGCGGACACATCTCGCACACAGTTCCTTTGGACGCCACTCATGAGCTGTTAAAGACTTATGCCTTAATGAAGAAACAAAACAAACTAAAACAATAATTAAGCAAGTAGCAAACTGAAAGGATCCGCAAAGGAAGCCGACAAATGGAGCCACTAACGTTGTTGAGTCAAACCCTAAAATGGTTTGACTTGGTTCATAGGTTTAATATCGCAAAGTGACTCAGGCTATGAGAGATGCCGCATAGTGGAGGGCTCCGATGATTTTGACCAATTGCCGTTTTTAACGCTGGTGGGAATGGGTCGCCACATCAAATATTCACGTGAGTAATTCGGAAGTGGTTCACAAGAACAAGCTAAGCGGGCGCCGGCGGGCGGCTGATGACAAATGCGCCAAACTGGTGACGACGTCGTTGGAGTGCCATTCACGCGCGGTTTCGGCGGCTAGCAAGCTTCTTAGTGGCAAGGAGGACCTCATTCACATTTCTATCTCGCTACAGGACACAGGGACGCCATTAATGAGCTGATTTCGTTTGTCTGCTTGACAACAACCACCGACCTGCTGCCACGACGTAGGGGCCGAGAGCAGTCCGAAGCCTTCTCTCCGAGCTGCGAACTGAATATCGCTTACCTCCCCACGGTCAGAATGCCCACTCGGGCGCTTATACTCTTCCTGACGACGATGGGTCAGAAGCTGTCAACCGACGCCTTGTTTTGCGCTGGTGTCAAAGTTGCGTCGTTAGCCAGAGGCGTAAGCTCGCCATTGCCACCAGTTGATATCCCTGCCGACGCAGTTCATCACGCTCATCCAGCACACTTCAAAGCATTCATTGAAGGACTCGCCAATGAACTGTAATAGCCCACCCCTCATGTAATACCCCATAGGGGCATTTGAGGAATAAATAAATAAATAAATAAATAAATAAATAAATAAATAAATAAATAAATAAATAAATAAATAAATAAATAAATAAATAAATAAATAAATAAATAAATAAAACAATAAATAAATAAATAAATAAATAAATAAATAAATAAATAAATAAATAAATAAATAAATAAATAAATAAATAAATAAATAAATAAATAAATAAATAAATAAATAAATAAATAAATAAATAAATAAATAAATAAATAAATAAATAAACTGCGAAGAGGCACGAGTGACGCTTCCAGCAGTGGGTGGTGTCTCGGGGGACCGTGTCTGCTCCCTGATTCGACTGGGCTACAAGAATTGCATTTCCCTGTGAGGGAATGGGGTCCACGGATGATATTTAAGCGACGAATTGTATCCATCAGCGGCTCTGATGTGATTTGAGTTCTTGTTCCTTACTCAAAATTTAAAGATTGTACATGAACGTTTTTGTTTAAACTCCCCCGTGCTGCTTTCGGACTATTGTCTCGCCTTACTGGTCACCCTGCTAGGACGCCTTGGCGCCTGAACCCGATCGCTTCAAGGTGCACTGTCATTTCACAGTACAGGTGCGCCTTGGTCTTCGCCGCCATCGAAAAGCAGCCGCCCAGTCCGGAATTCGATCCCGCGTCCTTGGGATCAGCAGACGAGCGCCCTCGAGCAGTCGGTGGGGCATATACCAATAAATGCGGAGTTCAATGTGCATAAGGTTAGAACTTTATAACGTTGAGATAAGTAAACAGCAGTACGAGTATTTTGATTGTACTAAAAAATGATTGGAAGCATTATATAGAGTCTAACTTCTGGTTGCAAACGCTGCATTTCTTTCAGGGCTTTCATGTCCTTGAGAGCAGTTCCAGCGGAATTAAAATACCGTCAATCTCGTATTAATATTGAAATGGGGCGAAACTATTATTGCTATAATCAGCAGTTATTAAAACCGGGTTATGCAAAAGAAAAAGACAAACCGGAGCTTTCAACGACACGAAAGTAGCTTACAGTATACATTTCTTTGCAGAGAAACGTTATGTCAGGCTGCTTTGGCTGGTTCACGGCATAGTTTTTTCACATCACTCTGCTGAGTGCCAATTGGGCACATATCCAAGTGGGGCACCTTTGGCAAATGAAGTCCTCTAACAAAATGATTTAAATAGCCTCTTTTGCATAGGTTTCTGTGCTTGTCAGCACAAGTTACAGTTAAGATGATAGCCTTGTCGTTAAACCCTTGATTTTTCTGAGTCCCGCGTCAACACCCATGTCACTCAAGTCACATGTTGTGCAGCGGTGGTGGTTACGTCAAAAAACCGGCTGATCGTCAGCGCGTCCATGAAGGCAACAGACCCCACAGCTGCCGAAGAAGTGGCCGTGGCCCTCGCACTCGCAAAGCCGAGCATGGACACCGTGGTCACCGACTCAAAGACAGCCTAAGGAAACTTTGGTAGGGGGGTAATCTCCTCTGCAGCGCTTGACATTCTATCCAAGGGAAGAGCCATAGAGCTCGTGTGGGTCTCGGCTGCGGGTGCGGCAGCCGGCAACACCATCGCGGACTACCATGTCCGAGAAATGTCAATCGGGGCCGAGCACGAGCCGTAGGAGCTGCCGCACCCGGTTACCAGCTTTCAGGACATTACCCGGATGTGCAGAGAGGAAAGGAGCAGACTGCCAGAGCCGCACACTAAACTCGCCTGGCAACAACAGACGATTCTGCATCGAGCGCAAGCGGGATTGCTTGCGCATCCCGCACTGATAAACCGCATGTGCCCTGCGGAACACGATATGCTCAGTCCGTTTTTAAAAGTGAAAAGGGCAATCTTTCGCAAGGTTTTGGCGGAGTGCACAGAACTCAAGACATCTCCCTCCTCACCTTCCCACCAATACCCACTATCCCCAACCCCTTGAGCGATGGGAGACCTTGTTATCCAGCCCCGCCCTGTCGATTCCGCTCGCACTGACGGACAGGGGCCAGGAACTGGTGGGAATATATGCATGGGTCCCGCAACTAGGGAACCACCCCGTCTGGTGCCTGCGTACAATATCGATTCATTTTGGGCCCAATAAATTTTGATTCATCATCATCATCCTTTTAGAGCACCACGTCGATCCGTCGATCGGCTTATCCAGTTCCTCATGCGTCCGCTTTCGCGTTATGAGTGTGGTTTCCACGGTGTGTTTGCAGTGTTTCTGTACTTTTGTATGTCTAAAAATCACCTTGCCTTATCAGATTTGATTGTTATAACCCGTGATGTTTTATGATAGCTTTATGATATGTGGTTTTTATTTAGAAAACATGGAAATATAGAAAACATAAAAACTGATGATGCCGCAGTAGTCCAATGTTATATTCGATATATCGCCAACCATAATTGCTATAAGTGGAGTTTGACATGTTAAACAACGCAACTAAAATCCTAACAAGAACTGTCGCGGCAGGTTCGTACTCATTGCAGACTTCTAAAATTGAACTTTCTCTTCTTCTGTCTTTCGCCTTTCCGTAAATTAAATTTTTCAGAACACTACGCAATAATCCCGGATTACGGCTGGCGGAAGACTTTCTGACAAGATTTGACGTTTATAGGAGTCAACGGAACGCACCTTTAATTCTCCGGTCCCCCTTTCGCGCCTTTTCCCACTTTGAGATAGAAAAAAATCTAGTCAGGAATAAAGTCACCCGACCCTTGGACATCTCTCTCGAGTAGAATTTGAGAGCAAATTTTTTTTTCTTGAGAAGCGTGCGGAAATGTCAGCTGCTTCATAAATAGAACTCTTTTGACAGGTATTGATTTTGCAAGATAATACATAATTCGTTCACGTGACTCGGTATCGACCATAAAAAGCAAATAGCGAAAAACTAGATGCGAAGAAATTGCTGACTCAACTTATATGCCTCAACTTTTCAGGGCTGCTGTTGATGATGCCGTCGCAGCTTTTACTGCCTCTCAGCGTAATATATTTGAGCAATGAAGCACGTTTTCTACTGCGTGTAAGGTAGTGTGGAGACCTTCACAATTCAGAATTCTCATAAGCTAGAAAAAAAAGCCACTCTCTTCCA
The DNA here is from genome assembly GCF_055883805.1 of Amblyomma maculatum. Taxonomy (NCBI): domain Eukaryota; kingdom Metazoa; phylum Arthropoda; class Arachnida; order Ixodida; family Ixodidae; genus Amblyomma; species Amblyomma maculatum. The sequence continues at coordinate 72,407,434 of NC_139349.1, read as the reverse complement.
GCACAGTTTTTCTTGAGAGTAGCAGTTCTGGCGCATCCGATAAAAGATGCACAACGTATAAATTCTGAGCTGTTTCTGCTGTTAAAATTTCTGTAGGAAAAACAACTTCAAGACGCTTCTTTATGGCATGACTTGAATAGTAACGGTGATTGTCAGGAATTAAGCTTATACTCTATACATTTATTGTTTGGCCTAGTTACATGTGTACCAGGCCCTCAAAAAGCAGATAGTATATGCTGCTAATTACGAGGATCTGACAATTCCGTGAACTTTCCAATTGAATATTCATACCCCGCAGACAGTACGAACAAAATGCGGTTAAAGCTCTTCTACAATCAGGACAAAAATCAATGACAGGGTTTTCATTTTGAACCTTCTTTGGACAAGGACAACAAAATAAATAAAATATGAAGGATCATTCAAAGCCTTAGACCAAATTAAAGTTATGTGCGCCAGTGTTTCTATTTTCGTTTTGGTTTCAGTTCGCACATACCACTTACCATACGTTCATAAGCTGCCACATTATGTGAAAGGACACTGAAGATATCTGTAAATCTCCGGTTAAAACGAGCCGCACGAATGTGGCAGCTTGGAATGGGGTTAGCGTGTTTGACTCAGAATCCAAGGTTCCCGTCTTCTATTTCCATCTTAATCTTTCTAATGCTCCTATCTCCAACTCGGCCGCGTCATTTAGTCCAGTGACGTCACACAACCCTCCGACCTGTCAGTGCCCGACTAAGCAATCTGTCATTCCCTCACAACGCAGGCTTTACAGTGAAATGGATCCCAAGCGCAGTCGCTGTTCATATTTTGCTGCATGTGAATGAGAGACTTCTATTTGTTTAAGCAGTAAAGCGGAAATCCCGGTAGGTTGATGGAGGAGGTAGAGCTGCTGGCTAATACCAAAGTCCCAAGATATGCATATGAGCGGTGCAGAAACGAAGCGCTCACTAACAACTAATTTATTAATCCGAGAATGTCGCCTAAAGTGGAGATATACAGGAGCATGCAATACATAACAAATAAAGATAATTCTGCGAGCCCATTATTATTTCCCCTTCAGTCTGAAAGGCGATCTGAAAGCATTCTATTCCGGCTTATGAGTACAAAGAGATGTGGTGTGTGCACTTTTCGCCACAAACTACAACCTCTTATTGACTTACCTTAGAACTTCTCGAGATCTCTGATTAATCCAAAAAGACTGAGCATTGGTTGCAAATATTTTTTATGTAATAGCGACTACTTAAACTGGGTGCTCGCATTTTGTAGGCTGATAACACCTGGCGGAAATCTTTTCAAGTGCCCAAGAAGGCTATGCAACTTTTTGATCGAGACCCAAGCCAATTATTTATTTGATTGCACAGTCCTTGGTCGACTGGGAACTCACAAGGTTCATAGATTTCTTTGGAGGTTGAAGGTTTCATATGACAAGAATAGATTTATTTTATTGTCTTTGAGCTGAAAAAAGTGTCATCAATGCGCGGATACCTTTTATATTACAAAAGAAGTAAATGCTCTAAATGCAAAGCTGAACTTGACCGGGAAAACAAGAAAGTTCCCATGTGGCTTAATAGGATAACGTGAAAATATTTCTGTAAGTTGTGGGTTACGTGATTAAAGCAAATTATTTTTAAAAATTGTAAAGATGTATTAGAGCCAAAGTACAAATGTCAGGGCTGGTGCATGAAAAAGATGGGACATAGAAGGAAACGCTCTTGTTTGGAGAACTCAAAGTCGAATAAAAAAAGAAGCAGCTTGGATTGAGAAAGGGGAAACAAATGAACAGCACAGAATGGAGGCAGGTCCTCGCGTGTAATCATAGCGATATCTAAGTTGTTTGGCAATACAGCTACAGATTGGAGCACGTTTGTGTACTTAACCGATGCAGTATTGATTCATGGCTTGACAGCCATCTCATTAGGCTATGTACTCAATGCAACGAAATCAATTCAATGGCTACAGAACTGGTGCGCACAGGCTGCCGTAGATGAACGCTGTGAAGCCGTTATTTATATCTGGATAATATTGTCACATTAGGTGGTGCATACGCATAAGGAAAGAAGAAGAAGACTCTCGTGAGTTTTAGAGAAGACGACGTTTAACAGAGTCGGCTGGTGCCTGCAGAAAACGACTGTTTGAAAGTCTTGTCTTCAGTGTCCGCCCTCTGCTCCAAGCTGAACTACCCCGTAACAATATTATATCAACAATATTTAAGAACACACTTTCGAATTCCTACCACCACGGGAGAACAAATGCTTTTCGCCGTGATCCCAAACTGAGACTGTTCCAGTAGCTACTCTCACCGTGTGCACCGAAGCTTTCTAACCTTTTCCGTCCACCTTCATCTCTGCCATCCCTATTTGGAGTGGCGTTCTCTATTTCGTTATAAGCGTGTTGTTCCCTTCTGTCTCAGCAGGACCCACTGAGCACAGTCTTGGAAGGCAGATATGTGGCAGTCATCAACATATGGGGTAAGGAAGCAGGGCTGTGCTTACACGCATGGTTGAGAAGCGAACTCCTATTCGTCAGTGATAAGTCCGAGGAATTTTTCCTTCATAATGCTCCCCTCACTGCCGGCACAATAAAATATTTAAAGGCGGAAACAACTTAACAATGCAGTTTGCCTTGTCTATTTCGCTGAAATATCGATTTAACAAGCGTAATCTGTACCCGCAACAGTGGTACACGCATTTTTGATGATATGTTTCTTCACTGTTTAGAATGAATTAGAAGTATTTGGCTGATTTTTTGTGACATATGGGTGCCCGTGGGCGAGCATGAGAATTTCTTCTGAGCACTTTTCAGCATTGTTGTGATCCCTATGGTGAGACCAGGTAGCTTTCTGTATTTGCGTTCAACTGTCGTTCTTGCACAAGGTTTTCTGTTTTAATGCGCAAGCATTAGGTGCCTATGTTTGCTGGGCTTCTGTCAGCAGTTTGTGTGAGCAGGAACATGTCGCACTTGAACAGCTTAGAGCAATACCAATGGTTTAATCTGAAAGACAGTCAAAAATGATGCTTGTAAATTTGGTGCATGTAAAGTAAATAGCTAGTTAATTACATCCAATCAAGTCAATCAGACGCCGACATAGCCGCGCAGAGTAATGGCGACGTGCAAATGGAGGCACATGGTAGTCGACTTCCGGTGCCGTAGGCCTAGCATACGGTGGCGGGAAACTTGAAATGTGTGACCGTGAACTAGCAGGAAAGGGCGTGATTTGCGTGTATAATTAAGAGTGAATGGTTGGAAAGTGTGTAAAAAGAGGCAATCAACCAACTGTAGTATGAAAAAATTCCAGGAGCACTGCCAAATCTGCAGTGGAGAAATGCGAAAGCCGGAGTGTTACTGCTGACCACTGTACATCGCGCGTCCCTTGATAGCGTTCCGTTGAACGCATCAAAGTTCACTGGCGTTCTATAATTCATTTACAGGAAAGGAAAAGCACTGTATCCCTCACTCGCGGAATCTCGCTGACACATCTCGCGAAAAAGAGAGCAACGCTCAGGCTTACTAATTTACCCAGTAGAGACTCTACCGTACTCACAGAATTTTTCTTTTACTCATACCTTCTTCTTATTCTGCCCTACTGTTTCTCAGGTCATCTCTTTCGATACTTGTTGAAAAGCTGTAATGATCTTGGCCATACAATCATATTTTGGCAGATTGTTTCGATATACAGACTTGCTACATAACCCGTTCTTGATCGAACGTTTGTTTTTACTCACTGAAAAACAATATATAACTGGAAGAATCGGAGATTGAGGATGCTGCTGAGCACGTGCGCTGTAAACGCGACAAACTATTGGGAAGACAAGTAATAAAAACACGTGGGGGGAAATTGCTTAGTTGATTGAATTTCGATTATCTCTCCGAAAGCTGCCCGAACTTCTTCTGCTACCTCTACTGATCTGCGCTTCACTGAGTCTACATAGCTACCTGGCCGGACACTCCAAGGGTCTAAAACCACTTGGAGCCCGGGGGTTCGACGGTTTCACCGGGATCCAATTTCCGTCCCCAACTTTGTCATAGAAAGGCGAAGGGTGACAAAGCGGTAGGTGCCTATCGGGCTTGGGAAGCTTGATGGCCGAGGCGTAGGCACGTACGGACCACCTACCCTTTGAGTTCTAGACGTCTTTGTACTTATGCTGGCCTGAGATCGCAAAGAACGACAAAAGAAAGTCGGCTCGCAGCTCTTCTTTTGATAGCTAGGCACTCTTCTTGCTCCAAACGTGGGCAGTGATGCGTGGAGCATAGCATGAAAGCACGGAAGGCAGCGAGTATACCCATGAAAGGCCAAATGGCCCGTCTTTTTTGTTTTTGGTGAAAACTGTTTTCTTGTGTACTGCGTAATCCGCGCCTTTTATGTGGCCCACTGCCTGCCGTTCGGTATTTGTGTTTCTTTGCGAATAAGCCTTGCGCAGTACACGCACGTAAACGTAAACAATCTCCTTTCTCTAACCGGCTTCTCGATAAGGTGAAAATTGAGTGTCGACTCATGTGACCAAGAAGTCAGGAACGGCGAGGAACTCGGTTTTTGGACCACTCTCATCAATTCTCGAAATTTCTACATACTTGTTAGAATTTCTGCTTTTTTTTTTCTGCTTTGACTTTCTAGCACCTGCTTTGTCGTGCTCGTCAGAAGAAACCAGAAAGAAACCGTAAATCAATCTCCAATCTCGGTAGACAATACCAAACTTCGATTCACAAGCTACGCTCTCACTGACGGGAGCGTGAACGTTGTGGAGGTAGAGTGTTACGCTACGCTCCTTCTCATTCCAGCTTTCGAAGCATAGCTTACCGTTTTAGCAAACCACATCCCAAAACTTTAAATCTACATGCGTTGATAGTACACGTTTTTCAGGAAGAAGTATAAGAGCACATCCCGCATGATTCCTCAGAATAGCGAGTCCATCAAAACGTTTTGTTAACTACGCACTGGGTGCTTTCGTCGAGCGGCATGAATAGAATGACTCCGAATGTGTAGTCGGACTTAGGCTGAAGGGCAATGCAATATGTGTTTAAATCATGCCAAAAAATACCTCTATTTCACCATTTTGTCAAAATATTGATGCATTTTAAACACATCTATTTTCAATTTGCACGCATTCATATCTGCACAACGGTGAACTCACGAAACGGCATGTCATATTCGGCCTGCCTTACCTGACAAGACTGCGCCAAATAATAACAGAAATGACTGGTGACCGACAATAAACGGTTGAAATGTTTTCGTTTTCATGACCAGTAAAAAAAAAAAAAGCCAAAAGCAGCTCAAACATAATTTTACGATACACAAATATTAGGGGCACCTTAGGACAGCGCTTGATAGCGCCTTCAACACCGCTCTTTCATTTCGCGCTTTGTTACTGGAGAAAAATGTTTATATTCTAGGTAATATTACTGTAACAGCAGTGGTCATTTCAAATACACGTTGGCAAGGGATACGCAACGCAACGAATCACTAAGTACCGCACTAATATGCTTGGTGCCAACGACACTTCGTTGCCTTTCGGGGCACGAAGGCACGAAAAATAGCTTCGGCCATTGGTCGATGTCTTCTGACAAATGTTATTGCGACGATAAACTCGCGCAAAGTTGTACACTTTCGACTTATAGTATTGTTTTGCACAGCGTCCGTTCTAATGCAGACCTCAAGCGACTCGTAAAGTGCTCCAGAATTCCGCGACGCATGCGCCCGGATTTCGGACCGCCATGAAATTCAGTGTATGTATAGAAGTACCATTTAAGGCATGTTTAGACGGTTACCTTCGATAGTGAATCCTCTAACCTGGAGCTTACTTAAAAAGCAGAGATTCTTGTCAAAGGTGTCAATTTCATAATATTTCACTCAAAAAGCAAAAAAAAAACATCAAAAGCAAGCTGCTCTTGCTTCCGCGCTATATAGAGCCCACGAGGATCGTAGAGTCTTTTGTACAATTGAGGAACGGTTCAAGCTGTGCAGCCCGAGGAGAGGGGGCGAGTGTGTCTTGGCAGGGTGCATATAATAATTGAGAAACGACGAATATTGCTGAAACTCAAGGATGGAAAGTCCGCCAAGTAAATTTCTCCTAACCATGACGCTTTTGGTTACAGGTGTTTGTTCTGATCCCAGAAAGACCTCCCCTCTGTCGTCACTGGAGCCAGGTTTTCAATGATACGCGCTAGTTCCTACGACCTGGTACACCGAGTGCGGATGCTTTGGGCATACAGTGGGGAGTTCCATTTTGAGTTATTCTGACAACTTACGTCAGCGGCTTTGGATACGTGAGTATCATATACGGGGTCAATATATGTTATGGATGTGTTGGATGTTGTGGACGCGACTGGTGAACTTATTCTTGGCCGCCGAATTGCAATGATGGACAACCGGCAACAATTGACTCAGCGTCTCCAGAGCCAAACCTGCCGGACCCGGGCCCGGCTGAGCATACCCCTCGCCTTTCTGTGCCTGTTGCAGAAGAATTTCCCGCAGAAGGACAGCTGAATATTCTTCCCTTGAGCAAGCAGACACGCCACGATGAAATGCGTGTCGCCAGGCCGACCCCGTCGGCGATGCCTGTTTGCCGAGTGTAGCATAGGGCAGAGCAAAGTTTCAGCCTTCTGTACTCCGTCAGCGGTCGATATGGCCACACGTGGCGTGGTCCGCTCACCTACATGGGCGAAGACAGTGTCTGTACCATATGAGGTAGAAAACAGACAGCAGCCCGCCATTGAAGCGTCCTAGAGATGAGGAGGTATGTGCTGGTGGTGGTGGGCGCAACGCATCTTTTGTGGCGGCTATGGGAAGGGTAAATTAAAAAATAGGGGCGAAGCCTGGTCATCAGGCGACCGAATTAGAGTTGCCAACCGTCTCGGATTTTGTGGGACTGGCCCTCATTTTTAAGTGAAGTCCCGACTCCCGACTTGCGCTGGTCGGGACAGCGGTATGCTCGGGACTGAGGTCTGAATAATTCCGAAGTTTATAATTTCAGGCAACGGGCCCACAGCTTTAAAATCAGACCCACCTGGCCCGTTGTGAACGCTGAAAAAGCACGCAGTGAACTTGAAAAAACGTCTGTTCAAGTGAACGCTCAAATAACTGAAATACATGCGTGGAAGCTTGTTTTCATTAACTCCAAGAAATATCAGGTGTTCAAATCATATCTAAACGATTTGTTTGTCACTAAGCTCATTTGCAAGCGAAGAATTCGATAACCATTTGCAGCACGTTGGAACGCAAGACGGCAGTGACCGTAAACACAGTCATTGCGCGCAAGCTCCCGTGAAACTTGTCCGCCAAAATGGTCTGTTGGGCTGCAACGATCCTCATTTTCTCCAAGCAGATCATTTCTTCAGCAGACCATGTTTAACCAGCATGCATACGTTTAAAGCTAATTGAGGACCACTTTTCGCCACGCGGCAATGCAACGTGCGGGTTGCCCTTGTTAACGGCTCAGTATGACGTAGGAGGCACTCGATAACACCGCAGAAAATGTTCGTGGAAATGAAATAACCAATAACAAAATTTAGTTAAAATGAAGGGCCTTTGCATAGTATTCAAGAGAGATTCGGTGGGGGAAGTTAATCTTGTGCATACAACTTAATGCTTCGTTTAAATGACATTCGTTCAAGTGGAATTGTACTGTATTGAGCAGGCCGTGGCGCATAACGCAAGTACCATATAGGTTGAAATGAGATGGTACGACATGCCTTGCACTTGCAGCGAAGATGAGGCGGTAGTGATGTTTCTGTGGCGCTGTATCTGGCAGCGCCACGTATCACCATTTCTCAACTTTTCGTTTGCACGGCGACAGCTGTGGTGACGCCTCTATTACTTCCCACGTGCGGCGGCTGTGTCGAGGGCGAAACAATGTTTCTGCATCTCGGTCTGTATTGTAAAGCTTGCTCAAGTTCAAAGTTACTGTGTGCACATGATAATATGACATACATACATACATACATACATACATACATACATACATACATACATACATACATACATACATACATACATACATACATAGATACATAGATACATACATACATACATACGGACATACATACGTACGCACATACATACATACGCACATACATACATACGCACATACATACATACGCACATACATACATACATACATACATACATACATACATACATACATACATACATACATACATACATACATACATACATACATACATACATACATACATACATACATACATACATACATACATGCATGCATGCATACATACATACATACGTACGCACATACATACATACATACATACATACATACATACATACATACATACATACATACATACATACATACATACATACATACATACATACATACATACATACATACATACATACATACATACATACATACATACATACATACATACATACATACATACATACATGCATGCATACATACATACATACATACATACAGACATACATACATACATACATACATACGCACCTACATACATACATACATACATGCTAACATGCATACATACATACATATTACTTTATACAGACCGAGCTGCAGTTGAAGCTGAAGACAGCTTTCGACAAATTGCAGCGCCGTGCCATCCCATGGCGGATCTGCGTAAAGCATGATGGGAGAACGGAGCGATCACCTCCCGCGTCAGTTGCTGGTAAACGTGCTGGCGTGCTAAGCGGCTACTTTCTGCCGTCATGCGTCTTCTCGTACGCGTTGTTGGTGCTTCCTTACAGAATGCAGCAAGCATCGGATTGATTTGATGGTTAGCTGCTAGTCTTTGTGCAATTTTTTCGTGACTTTTGAATGAAAGCTTCACTACGCCTTGTCAAGGAAAGGTTGCCGTGCCTGGCACACGCTGCTACAGCGGACGCGCCCTAACCATAGTAACGAACTGCTTCCCTCCAAAGTGTTCTGACGCTAAGCTCCAGATGAGTGCGTCGGCGCGGAGAGGAAGAAAAGGGTTGTCTCCGCACCGCGCATGCGCGCGCCGCCAAGGAGAGCTGCATGGCCGAACGCCGGACTTTTAGTGTTGGCTAGGATAAATGAATTTAGAACGCAACACCTAACTGGGCAACACGATACAAAGGAATGGTGGGCACAACATAAAAGAGAACAGCGGGAAGCAGCAGCGCAACAAGGACGCTGAGATGACGAAGAAAAGGTCTCCAGAGAACCGACAGAGTCGGAGAGACGTGAGCGCGGCGGCGCTCGCTTTCCCAGGAGGCTTTGCGCGGCCCCTCGGTGGTGTGGCGGAATTACAGGAAAGGCCTATTTCCACGTGAAGTGGGATCACATTTATGAATACAGCTTGAAGCTAGATAGAGTTCTGGAAGTTGCCTAAAGTAAGTTCTGGTAACGGTTTAAAATGTCGTTACATAATATAAACTGTTTTAAATGTACCCCTGCTCTTCCCCGCTCCCCTCGTTCCGACTGTTTTTATTGAAAAGTTGGTAACCATATGCCGAACTGAAGGTGGACGACACCATCTAGGGGATGGGGGTGAGTAAGACAGGTGCCAAAAATGGTGGGTGTCGCAGCAAATAATCCTCTGTGCGGTACTCGATAGCTCCACGGGCATAGCGTAAATGGGGCATGTATATTCCTTCGCACGTTCCTCCTTTCCCTTGCTATTGTACTCAAGAGCTTTGCGGCGCCGCTTCCTCCCGATTTCTTTGAAGGAAGGTTCCAGCAGTGAGGTTTCGGGACCTGAAATGATGGAAAGTACGTTCGGCGCAGCTGTCACTTTGCGTGTTGCTGGTCGAACTTCGCTGTTGGTCTATTCGTTGATTTGTATGCTTGCACGTGCAAGCAGCCAGAGAATCATCGCTGGAATATGGAGCTTGAGAATGAGGTCTTAAAATTTAGCTGATAACACACCGATTATATTAGGGCAAGCTCACGGACTCACGCTCACCCGTCTGTACAGTTCGCATGCTCGAGACGAATCTATGAAGAGGTAGAATCTGTGCCTGTAATCATACTTCAAAAACGTTTCAGGACTCACCGTGCAGCTTTTAAGAATTCTGCAGACGCCACTTCCGCAGTGTACACGTCGTCGGCGAAGGACACTGTGACAGTGTTCACGAGTCTGTGGCTAATATCGCATCCGTTTGATGCGCGCTTGGGCGCTGTTTGAATTCACTCGATCGCCAATAATAATGGGATGGCGCATGCTGACAGGGTGCGTAGTAACGTCAAGCGCTCTTCATTTCGCGGCATGATAAACAGTCTGTTTTAAATGACTCTGCTGTTCAATGCAAGCAGCATTGGAGAAAAAAATCCCTAAACATTTATTGACGAGCGACCACTGGTATTGTATACCTTTGCTCACTATCTGATGGTGATGTCTTTGTAATCCACTTGTTCTGAATCGCCACGTGCCTTCTGATTTCTCGCGTGAACCTCCGCCACCTCCGCCACCTCTTCCATCTTTGATTTTTGCTTTTCTGCTGTGCTCTTTTTTCCTGTTGTCTTATTGAACATACGGAAGTAACGCTGGGTGTGTTGCTGTCAGTAGCGCATGCATCGCGCACTGCATGCGTAGCGAACACTGCTTTTCCTTGCGTAGGGGTGTGCACGAATAGGATATGCAAACATTCCACTTCGATGAAATTGAATTTGTGAACACTCCTATTGGAGTACCGGAGGGAAGGGAGCGAGATTGATGTTTTTCCGCTGCAGGAAAGGTTTCGCCATTTGAGCGAGCCGTATATTGGAGAATCTTCCTGTTTACTGCAGCAGCAATGAAAACATAAAACATAAAGGCTTTTCGCTGTTGTTCAGCGAGCAATGCAATATTTATAATTCTATTATTTTATCCCTACCTGGAAGCGCTGCTATGCTCTGTACCCAATTTGTTTACCATAAAAGGCTTAAAAACCTCGTTTCATCATCTCGCTCTTTCATTCGTGATGATTCGAAGAGTGAGAGGGTTTTTAAAATATTGTTACATTAGGCGGTGCATGCACTGATATGCGCATAAGGAAGGAGGGAAAAGAAGCTCGTGAGCTTTGGGGAAGACTTAGGTTATACAAGAGCGTAGCGAAGCCTTGTTATATTGCGTCTGCAGTTTCAGGCTTCCGGTTTCTAAATCAATGTTTTTCAGTTATCGGGATAGTAGAAATACAGTGCAAAATGTTTACACTTCACGGAAAAAAATTCTACACTTGATTATTTAGCGCTTCACTGAACCAGCAGAAAGACGATTGCTGCTAAAAAGTTGAGTGAAAACGTTTTTAACTACGCCGGAAGTACTGTCTGCTGTACTCACGCAAGCAAAAAAGGGCCTTACTCTTACGTAGCGTTATGAGCTGACTCTGGCAGCTTATTTAGTCACAAGCGTTATTGCTCCTTCATAAGCGAGCTTATTATCGAGGTTGACTGCAACCAGATTTAAGCAGAGCCGCCGCAGTAAAACTATGTTTCTCCGAAAAGCAACTACTAACAAACCCTGCGCAGGCGTCACTCTTTTATAAGCTCGGCTGCTCTTAGGTGCGCACTTCAGAAAGTATCGAGGCCTGCTTGTGCTTCTTGCTTGTGCTTCTTTCACGTGACGTTGGACGGATACTTATTTGGTTAAGTCAGACGCTTATCGCGATTAACCTCGTGGCTCGGCGGGTTCACAGAATAAGGTAAGAGTGGCGTCCTCTTCCGCGCAAAAGAAATCTCCCGGGCAGACCATCAGCTTGCTGTGGTAGTACCCTCTCTTCAGGAGGCGCTCAGGTGAACGTAAGCAGCCCTTTTCGTTCGCGGTCGTCGAGCGTTAAGTTTGTAATTAGAAGTCGCACTCTTAATCAAGGGATGGTGCGAACTTCTGCAGGACCCGCTTCGGGCATCCGCGTCTTTACTCTAGTATCCTAGGTTAAAGCGACGAGTTGCAATTTGGGGTGAGCTGGTAAGGTGCTAAAGGCTGAAGGATTGTGACATGAACATGCCGTGAACGAAGGGCGCAGCTTAGTCCAAGACATGTTCATTTGACACATTCACCAGAGACTCTAGGCTACCTGAGGGAGCTTGAAACCGCGCCGCTGCGTTTACCTTGGTATCACTGCCTTCCTTCAAAAAAAAAAAAATGCTGACTCGGGCAAGGGCATGATAATTGCAAATAATCCTCAGCACAGTGCAGAATACGTGAAAATCTATTGTAAGGTTCAGTTTTTAATCCTCAATGCGACGACGAGACGAACACCTCGGTTGCAGCTGCCGCGCTCGACACCAGAATTTGATAATACCCGGGTTTGCCTTATGTATTGTAGGGTTCTGTACAGGGCTACGGTCTGCTTTCAGGGCCAAATGCCACTCCTCTAGCTAAGACCACACTGGTAGTCTCAACGAACAACACGAACACCGAGGACGAAAGGGTATAAAGGGTCTCTAGACGGCTTTCCTCGACCGCGCGGTAATGTAACCAGCAACCAGAGTTCAAAGAAGGGTATCGGGTATCACCTAGGCACTATGCACCTGATCTGCAGGCGCGTCCACCCACTCCGTTCGTCGAGTCCTTACTGCCAAGTACACACGCATGCTCGCTCGCTCACTTACTCACTTCCCTCGCTCATTGGCACCGCCACAAGTAGACAAGAGAGGGAGAGGAAGGAGACTACCCACGTGATCTTGAGCCGGGAGGCCTTGCGCTTCTCCGTAGCTGCTGAGGCATAACCAGGAGGGGGAGGACCTTGGCGGCGTGCCGGAGAAGGCCGGAGATGTGTCATGCTTTCCCACACTGTATAGAAATTTTGAAATGCTTTTGACGGTGCCATTTGGCTACTGCAACAAGCTTTCCCTCCTTGCGCCTAAAAACAATTAGTTGGATAACAAGCAATTTTGTAATGTGCGAAGCAGCTACTGAGAGCAGCTTTCTTCTGACGGCCAGCTTTCTTTGAAATCACCAACTGTGTCCCTTTGTCCACCACTAGCAACCACAGTGTAATCAAGGTTATCGTTTAGTGACTACGGCGGGCACTTCCCCATTCCCGCCTCAACTACATTCTAAATACATCAGGTCCTGGCTCCCAACTTTCGTATCCTTCCCTTTGCATTGAAAGAATTGGAGAGGGCACTTCAGACCATTAAAGTGCGATGAGGCAAGAGCCTTTACAGCACGGTGGTTGTTGCGCCTTTGTACATTCATGGGCTCTTGCCCTGACCTTCCTTGGCGTGCGTTCGTTGCTGTGCTCATTCAAGTGTGGGGTTGGCGGTATGGTGTCGCTTCTATCGCGTGGCGTTCTCATGCCCACGTGACATTCTGATAGACGTCAGAAGCACCTGAAGCTGATTGGACGCACACAATCTTTCTAGGTTTTTTTTCCATCGCTCCACCGCTCTCTCTCCCCGACGTCATCACGCCGCCGCCCTCTCCCATTACGTCACGTTGTTGCTAGAATGCGCTATGACGTCAGCATGGCAAATATGTTGGCTTGACGCTAAACAATGAGAACTAAGATATGTTTCTCATGTGGCCGTATATCTAGATCAGTATAAGGATGCGACGGAATGTGGGATAGTGAAACCGACAAGTCACAACAAAAGACTCAGCTGGGGTCGACATGATCATTCAGTGTTCTCTCATGCGACGGTGGGGAACTTGTTCTTTGTTGCGAAAATTTGGTACATGCTTCAAGTGTTGTGAATGAAAAAATTAAACGCGCAGAAGATACACAGAGGTTTCGCAGTCTTTGGGGGTCTATGTGGGAGTGAACTATTCGGACCAATTTGTTTTGTTCTATGAAAGAAGACGATACAGTGGCACAGTGGCTAGGGCGCTCGACTACTGTTTCCAAGAATGCAGGATCGAATCCTGGCTTCGGCGGCTGATTTTCGGTGAAGGAAAAAAGCCAGGCGCGCGCGTGCTGTGCGATGTCAGTGCACGTTAAGAATTTCAAGTGGTCGAAATTTCCGCAGTCCTCCACTACGGCGTCTCTCATAGCCCGATCACTTTCTGACGTTAAACCCCACACACAAAAAAAGAAAGGAGTCTTAGAGTGGTGGATTTCATTTTATGGCAGGTGGTGTCTAGGTTTCTGTTTTGCAGGATCAAAGTGATTCCCTTTTGCGAACCGTGATACAAGTAAGGCTACGGGAATTTTTACTTAACATTGTGTTGTCGACGTACGACGCAAGGACTACAAGTGTTCGAAGTTTCTTGCACGAGGTTGTATCAACTTGCCAGATTTTGAAAGCTCCGTTTTTTTTGGAATATTTGTCTAGTGTTCCAAGAAAACTTTACAAAGACGCACATTATTTGCTGTTACCATGCAGTACCCCTATATCATTTCATGTACGGTGAAGGTCCAGGCGGGTACGTCTTAAAAGGGTTTAAGAAAATTCCAACTCGGTCTTCAGTGAAAACATTCTTCTTCGAGCTTCACGCTAACACGTTGTCTGTTAAGCCCTGGCGGGAAGAAAAGGTAGCTTTTGTACCATTAACTGTAAATTGTTTCATATGGCTTAAGCTGGAAACAATGGAGCCTATCTTTCTGACATGTTGGGATACAGTATATTTATAGGATATAGTTTCAATAAATATATAAAAGATCTCCTTTTGAAACATTTCTGTGTCCGTTTTTTTTGCCTGTACGTGAACTAGGCGCTGTGCAGTATGACTTGATCATGCTGGTATGTATATAGGCACAGGGTATGGAAGACGAGGATGGCAGTTCGTAATGAAGAAGTGAATGTCAGGCCTGTTAGGCAGTATTTCGTTGAGCATATTGTGACATTCTTGATTCACTGAAATCCCAAAGTATTTCCACAGGCTGGTTACTAACGCCTGAATAGCTGGCTTCCCCCAAACAATATTAATCTTGATGTGTGAGTATTCGGGCACCATTGCATTTGTATTTTATTACAAGTGTTTCTGTTAAGTTCTACCCAGTCGGAAAAAACTACAGAAAAGTTTCTGATGTTACGACAGAACGCCTGTGCGGTTTTTGACGGGAAACCTGTTGTGACAACAGAACATTCTGTAGTAACATCACAAATATCTGTAGTTACAACAGAAAAGTGCTGCAGAACTACAGACAACAGAAATATACTACAGGAAAACTACAGAACTACAGAAAAGTACTACAGAACTGCAGAAAAATCTAATGGTTACGACAAAACTACAGAATATTTTGTCGTATTGTTGACACAGTTCTGTAGTTTTTTCGACTGTGTAAAACGGAAATATTTCTTGTTTTCTTGTTCTATACTGATGGGATAGGTAGTAGCAAAAGAACCCTTCGTGGCTTAGTCTGATAACGCGCTCGGCTGGTGATCGGAGGAGTAAGAGCTCAATTCCTGGAGGCGGGTGACTTTTTTTCTAAAGGGCAGAAAAGAACCCTGCCATGATTTGACTGACAGGTTGAGTGTGACACTTTTTGCAGACGGACGCATGCATGAGCGCACTCATGAGCCTATCAATGCTTTGCCCTTAATATGTCTCGTGTCGTCAACTCCGTCCATCGTCGCGCTACTGTGGAACACCATTCCCCACTCTTCGCTATCTAGGACGTTGCCTACACAGATACCCCCTTTGTGGCTCTTTGGTCGTCCTGCGGCTACGTTCTGTACCATCTCCGTCTCAAAGCCCCTAAAATCCGCACTAGTGACCCATTCCTCCGCCCTCCAAATGCATTACCTGTGAGATCCTCACCATTGTGCGTGCCCTTCAGTCGTTAGCCCTCCATCCCTCTCTTCCGGAGTACACAGCGCATTGCGACTCTCAAGCCACTCTCCGCCCCATTCAGAAGCGCACGCTACCCCCTTTTTTTCGACAAGAGGTTGAACGGACGGTCTCTGCATTAGAACCTTCAATTGTTTTTCTTCGTTGGGTACCTGGGCATTCAAGGATTCACGGATGAGTTGGCCCATCAACTCGTCTGGGACTGTGTTATTGCGAAAGAAATACTACGCCAGGTCTAAATGCTCGTCGCTGAATGTCGTGTTCGTGTCCGTGGTGTTCATATCCGTGGCCGCTCAATCATCCGCAGCTAATGCTTTCACTCTGTATTCGGTTCAGCAGCGTTGAACAGTTCTATAGTTTTCTCCATTTTAGGCAAGCCTACGAACAACGGTGGGAGGCACTCCATGCTCCGCACCATTAAGGAGGGCTTCCCATGAGTTTCGTCTCGATAGGCGCCTATATTCAACCTCGCACCCATCACTCACAGTGTTGAAGACTCGTCTTACATAGCACATCCAAAAGAATGTACTCATTACCTCACCCGCCTCTTCCTCTATAGATATATCTACACGAGTCTCCCGGTCTCAATTTGCTCTCCACCTATGGAAATCTATTCCATAGCCTCTTTTACTGCCAAGCTGCTCAACAATCGGGTTCTGATTTTTAGCCTTCCATCATCACCTATCTCGACTGGCTTGGCGCTGAAGAGGAAGAAGAGCGTCAGCTAGTCGCACAGGCAGTCGACATGCTCGGCTTGTAAATGTTGGCTGAGTAAAAGTGCCATACTACTACTATTTTATTTGCAACTGAGAGCACAATTAGGCTTCAAGGAAAAAAGCGTAATTAGACGCTGGAATTGATGGATTCCTCTTTCTACGCGCAGCAACAGTTGACTTACGAACGTTTTGAAAAGGTTTCATAATCATAGGAAATAAGTAAGGTGGTCAAACATTCGATATTTTTGTGTTTATTTTCATATGCACCTCGTCATGCTGCATGGGTTGAGGACGGGGATAGAGGGAGGGGGGGGGGGAGGCTTCCAGAAAAAACAAGAAGTGTTTGTGCAGATTTCCTGGGAATTTGTTCAGCAGCTATCCACAATGTAAAAGTGAAGTCGCAGTATAAGATTCACTGTATGAAGGGGTAGGCATATCAATCACTGAAAGAATATCCTCAAGTTCTTGCAGATACACTGAGAGGAAATCGAGTGTGCGAAAAAACATAACACAGTCCGCCTTATTAAAGTAAAGTGGCTTCCAGCGGGGTCTTATGAAATGATAAAAGTGGACGTTAACAACTAACATGGAACCTAACAGCGGTTCACGCTCCAATAATTGCCCTGATAATTGTCTCCGGCACATCAAGACCGAATATGAAGTTACGGAAGTGTGCATGTTGTTCTGCGTTTTTAATGCAATGCTAAGAGCGCCCCGTAAATGCATTGCGCCTTAGATTGCAGTTTGCATACCTATTTTAACAATCTTCGCGTAAAGGTATCAGAGTCTCCAGGGATGCTTAAGCGCTATTTCATTGCTTGACGGTTGGTACGAATGCAGCTTTGATGGTAAGAACAGATGGTGTTCCCACGCGTCTAGTCGTTACCTTGTGGAATAGACGCACTTTTTTTGGTACGAGATGGAACGTTAAGTTTCCAAGCGTTATGCTCCTGCGTGATAGTCAGCAACGGCAAAGCGCACAAGAAAGTTGTGTCTAATGTTTGCATTGCGTGCGAACAGAATCCTCAGTTTATACAAATGATGAAAATATAATGTATTGTAAAAATATGTGCCGCTTTTTGCGGGGAATTGCACAAAGAGTGTGAAAAAACTAACTTGCCAGAAATGTGTCTTCTGATCTTCCTTCCACAATTTTGAAGAGTGGCAGAAAAGTTTAAAACGTAGTCTACACACTTGAGTGCTTTCTTCATTATCGCCTTTTTCATATTTTAAGGATGGATTGATTTTGTTAGAAGAAACCAAATAACAGAAACATTGTTAAATATTGCCACAGATTGTAAACTTTACTAATTGAGATTGTTAAAATCTAGAGTACAAAAACTGGAACTTTTGCGCATGCTTGCTGCACGTAAATTTTGACAGGAATGTTTTTCTTACTTATTACTTGAGCACTCAAAAAGAAGTGTTAAGCAGGTTTATCGCTTCGTACGTGAATGATTTATACCCAAGAGAAGTTGTCTAAACACTCACCACAAAATGAACCGTTCGCAAGCATAATGTAACATTAAGTTTGAATGAAAGCTATGTGGCACGTCCTTTAAGACGTACGTAGTTATTGGTATGGGCTATGCTCATTCTTTTTTTTTAGTTCCTAATTTCCACGAGGCATAATATATGAATTCCTGCAAAGATTTTTATTGCTGGAACTGCAGAATGCCCTCGTTTTCACTGCTGCTCGTGAGCCTATTGGAGCAGTGCTCTTCCAATTGTCTCAAATAGCCCCACTTCATGTAGAATGTGTGTCCCTGACGCCCTGGTTTCCGTACATGTTCATCGGCACGTTATCGACGGGGCAAGGACCGCGCAAGCCTAGTAAGGGATACCTCCTGCAATCTAGTAAGATATGAGTGAGGGGGACGTACACGGGAGAAGGACGGAACATGTACGCTTCCTTAAAGAGGGTATTAAGAAGGGGTGAGTGGAGCGGGCATCAAAGCGAAGCTGGGAGGGAGGGTGCATAAGTGTTTTTAATTTGGTGTGTAAGGTTGTCAACGTATCTCAGCGCTCTCAGCATGGTCATATACAGTGTATCTGGATACGGTCTTTCACAGCGGCACATATAGTTGGGTCAGTTTAAGCCATTTGTTTCGTAACAGAGCAGCTAATATGCACCCCTTCTTCTGTTGACTAACATTGGAATCGTCATCGGCGTCGACATAACATGTAAGAAGCAAAAGAGGTGCCTAGGGAGCCATCCTACAGTTGCATTGGAGAATGCTGGAATTAACATGCACAAGTGACGCAGTAGTAAGATGTTCTTTAGTTCTTTTTCTATCACATGCGTGCGCGTGCATGCATCGCTGGCGTTAGTTCCTCTCCATAACGTTTCCTCTGCAGTTAAAATATTGGTAAACAACAATAATAACAACATCACTGTCCTTGTCAGTGTTGCAATCAAGGATGTATTGTTCAAACTTTGCTGGAAGCGTTTTTAGGCCAGTGCTCAGGCGACACTTTGGAAAATCAGGTGTTGCAGGTGGAGGGTCAAGAGGAGGTACTGCAGGTACAGCAGGGGGCTCTCCGAGTGCTAAGTAGTGATGCTCGCTGCCAGAGGCAATGCCGGCTGTATTGAAGTTACAGCTCTGGTAGCGCCAGTGGTATCTTTATTCATGGGCGGTTGACCTGCTGCGCTTACTAACATTCATCAAATGCCAGCCTTTGTGCAATAAATTGCAAAATGTCGGAAAAGAGAGCTGGATGAGCAAAAGGTGGAAGTTGCGGATGCAAAACATATGGATGCATGGCAGAAAGTCTTGAAGCGCGTGTCAAATGCGTCCGTAATCTATGAGATTTGTTCATCTCTCTCCACAATGCGCCTTGGCTGTGAAAACTGAGGATAAAGTTTTGCCTCCCGCAATTGGCTCCCGCTCTCTCACGTATGTGCCGACTTTATTGACAATGTTGCGCTCCTTGTTGCTTAACCACATGCGCTTTGCACGCAATCTGCTCTTTCAAACTTTGCTGCAGGATGTCGAGAGCTATAATAAAATTGGTCTCAAAGCACTGATTCAGAAGGTAGACGGCAAAGCGTGGAGTGTTGGAGAGTGTCTGCGATCATAACCGATAGGGTGATTCCTCTTGTTGCATGATGTGCCCAGTGGTAGACACAGAGGAAGTCCCAATTAGCAGTCGGTAAATACTGCCGCTGGGATAAATCCAGCTGAATGTGGGAATTGTGTTTCTTAGAAGGTGGTTAGGAAAAGAAAAGCAGTGGCGGATTCCTTTCTTAAATAAAAAAAACCATTTCGTGACATCAACCAGATGCAGGCAACGGACCATGATCTTGGACATTCTTTCAATGTAAGCTGATAGGTGAATAGAGTTCAAGCGCAAATTTCTTCACAGTCGCAGTTAAAAGAATGCTTCCGTAGAACACCTAAAATTTCGAGAGCACTGCTGAATCTGCAGTGAGGAAATGCAAAAGCCTGAGCGTTGCTTCTGCACACGGTACATCACGCACCCCTTGAAGAACACAACTGGCATTCCGTTGAACGCATGAAATTTCACCAGCGTTCTATAAATGGCTTACAGGAAAGAAAAGGCGCAGTATCTGTCACGCGTAATCCCACTGCTATCGTCCTCACGGTAGACAAGGAGAATTATGATGAGCGTTTCACGATTCCGGGCGTGGTACAGTTGGTTAAAGCTCTCGGATGGGGATCCGAGTGCTGGAGGTTCGATTCCCGGTGGAAACAGGATTTTTAATTCTCTGATGACGTCATCGGGATGATTGACAAGTTAATCTCGCGGTATCCTGGACGCGCTGGAGACGGTATCCTGGATCACGATATTTTAAATCAACTTGCTGTGTCCCCAAATAAGATTGCGAATCGGCAGTCAGCAGGAGCTTGTCGCAGAGTCGCACGATGTCAGCTATGCTATGAACAACGTCGGATTTATCCCCCTCCACTCAAGGGGCTAAATGCAGAGGAAACGCGGGAATGGAGACAGCTCCAGACCAACACTTTTCTCAGCCTATATCAATACAGCATAATTTTCCCAAACCACTACACGGACATATGCCCTTGAGGCAGCGATCAGCCCACTGCCTACCACATCAGATGGGGTGCACGGGCCCCAAAGCCGCAGGCAGAAACACATACCATTCGGAGGCACAGTGGGAGGCCACTCTGCTGGGCTCAGACCTAGTGACCTAGCGTAGACTGGTAACCCAGGCAAGGGCGGCAGCACAGGTCAGGGGGTCTTGAAACGAAGACTCCGCTTACTGTCTCCCTCCTCCTTTTTAAATAAAGTGTTCTCTCTCCTTTAGAAACCTTGTCCGGTAATGAAACGAGCTGTCGTGGAGCCGCAACCGTACGATCTGACAAGTCACATGACTGACACATAACGCATGTCCATATCAACTGCTCGACGTGCACGTCCATTCGCAGTCATCACTATACCTCTCGCAGTCTGCTCCAGGTACTGCCTACTCCGGGATGTAATTCGTGCTCGACGCCCACTATGCGTCGTCGCAAATTTTCAGGAACAGCGATTCTCTGCACCCGGTACACTACTTCCTATGCGCAGAAGATAGTAAGGCGTCAAATGTTACAGAAAATATTTTTTGTCAGGCCATTGTGAAGCAGTAAATTGCATCGCCTGCGCAAAAGTCCATCAATTATAGTTGTCTTTTGCAGTTGTGGAAGGGTAGCAAAGCACAGCAGGCAGCGAAAATCTCATTCACTAGTGTCATTTATAATGGTGCAGTGCACGACGGTAGCGGCAAATGAAGAGGAGGTACAAGACGATAAGGCGGCTCATTTTAGAAAGCCAGCTGTCGCCACAAAATATTTTTGCGCTCTTATCCGAGACATGAAGTAATCGAAAAGTTCAACGGTGGTAATTTCAATGAGATCTTGATGCGTAGAGCATGCAGTACGGCTCATCGCAAGAATGGACATGGTTGAGCTGTTGTCAATAAGGAGGAGGATGGACTTGTCTTCAATCAGGGGATAGGCGCAGACTCCAGTTTTCCACATGGTAACATGTGGAATGAGCGCTGCGTTATTGGCATCATTTTGTAACAACTATTTGCCAGCATTGTTTGGAACTTGCAGACATTTGGCACGAAAGTTCGATGACTTGCAAAGTGTGTCTAGGTGACCAACCTTCCCGCACCGACGACCTTTACGCTTTTAAGCTTTATAGACAAGGTTACTCACCAGTTATTTTGTTGACTTACAACGGTAGCAGCACCTGTGGTCTGTAGATCCAGCAGGTCCCTATGAATGGCAGTGTTCGCACTGGGTCTTGAGCGATGATAAGTCCAGCGATGGCTTTATTGAGCAATCGGATTTAAAGCGCTGAAATAGAGCAGTAGCAGCCTCCTGAGGCCGCCCCCTGGCTTCATAGGAAGGTTGCTGGCACTTTCCCGCAAGAGTCACGGCACGCGACAAGCCAAGCGAGAACTTTCCAGTTGACGTTAGCCGTGCAAATGGTTACTGAAAGTTTTTTCCACCAGCTGGTAGAGAATCCTGTCGTCCACCAGAACGAATTCATAAATAATTTCCGGCAATGCTACCAGGCGCAGATGCGCTCATTGGTGGTCTTTCCAGAATCTTGGAGTCAGCAGCGAAATCAGCGACGGGTGCTGACCACATTCCCGGGGAAAATGTAGCGTGCCGCCATAAAAGGCAATGAGTCATCGAACTCGTCAGGGTTAGGCGCTTTGGCCCCTCATTGGAAGAAAATAGCCGAAGGTGTCGGAGTAGACGACGCAAGCAAAGTGTGGAAGACTCAATGATCTTAGATCCTCCACCTTCCTCAGCTCATCCACGAGCATAGAAGCACCCGATATCCCAGTGTGCTTCCGGAACGACAGCTTCCATTGCGCCCATGGAACAAGAGAACGTACAGTGGCCGGCACGAACGGCTACTACGGCTGGGGCCCCGCCAGGCTTCTGAATGACTAACAAAGCTACATCAAGATCTACAAAATGTGATGTCGTAGAAAGCGGCAACGCAGGAATCAACATGCACACGCTAGCATATACAGAAAAAGTAAATTAGAACACCTCACAGCTGCGTTAAGTGTGCACATTGCGTCATGTGGTCCTGCATTGATACAGCACCATCAGTGTTGATATTTGCCAACTTGGGTTGGAAGATTCTGTTGCACCTCCTGCAGCTCGCCATGGTAATCTGGAACACAAATGTCTCGGACAGTTTGATCACTGGCAGCGTTGGAATACCGAGAGACCTCTTGACACTATTGCGTCCTGCATAACTTAAATCATAAGTTTAATGCACCCGTGGTACTATGTCCAGCTCGGTCATCATATTCAAAATGGTAAAAGGTCAATTGGGATTGAATTCTGCTCTCTCTCTGGCAACCTTCCATGCATAGCAATACGGAGCACTGATGTTTCGTATAGTTTGGTGAACGGCATCTTATAGGTCATTAGGGAGGCTTTAATTTTATTGCGTCCTGCTCTTAAAAGCAAAGTTAGAGTATCTGCTCAAAGTTTATTTCACATTTATAAACATATCCAGAAGTCTAATGCAGAAAAGGCAGAAAGCAACATACCTAACGAGTTAATTCGATCTATCTCTTTTCGCGACCAAACGCAGTGCTAATGATATTATTACCCACAGAAGGATCGAACGCGCTTATTGGGAGTCCAATTCGTTTTCAGAAAACTTCGCTGATATGGCATTAGCTTTATTTACTGAACGGGAAGATGTGAGAATCACGCTATAATTCGTCTTCATAAAATCTCGCCGACTGGTCACCAGTGACACTGATCGAACGAAAGCACTGTGAACTGTGGGACTGCAACGTTGACAGAACGGATGCATGCTTTTCGCTCAGGCCGCTGGCTGCAAAAAGACGCCAGGTTTTCTGCGACGTAAAGAACTGCGCTTAATTTTTGGATTACCAGGTATTGTAAACGTTGCGCCCTTTTTTGTTTGCGTGAGCAACTTCGTAATCTGCAGCTTCAATATTTAGCAAGTTAATCCCCCACAACGCTTAGGATTTTGTGCTTTCATAGGCATAGCAAGCACAATTTTGCAGTGTATGTGAGTGTAAACATAGCATAGCATAACGATTAGCATCTTTATATAAACTAAAACAAAAATAGAAGACGCGACGGCGCTAATCTTGGCTAACCATTCGCAGTTCGCAAATCCTGGGGGTATCTGCCGTTCTCTTTCTCGTGAGCATTCAGCGCATGCATTATAGAATGTGGATATCGAGTAAAGCCTGCTGGGGCAGCGTTTTGTTTCTTTGTGCTCATTCCAGCCTTGTATCTTAACACCTTATAAGGTTACCTCTTTTTTTTCTTCCCGCGCACAGTTTTTAACATTTTTTGTCATTTTTTAACCTTACCTTTAAGTCGGTAATAAAAATATAAGTAAAAACATCGGAATGTTTAGTTGTGAAGGCAATGTTTTAAATATACTGTATGAACAGCTGCGATTAAAATAGGAAAAAGACTGCTCCGAACAAGCTGTTAGGAATAAAGACAAATAAATTATAGGTGATTGCATTTGAATAGCTGGAGAGCAGAAAAGTTACCACCGCGTTAACCCTAAAGTTTCTTAAGTGTTTACGCTACGCAATTGGAGCTTTTGCCTTCGGTCCTTGTTTCTTTTTTTATGTGCCAGAAGGCCTAGCAGTTTTGCACCGTTAAACCGCTTACTGCCAAAACGCGACATGAACACTGTCCACTGCAAAGCCGCATTGCATTTCCTTGTACCCGGAATGAAAGCATACATATACAACGATTGTTTCCGTGGCGACAAAACATCGTCTTTTTCAACGTTCCACGCGAAGTTCATCGGTAATATGAAATGCAATTAGGTAATCCGTCAAAGGTCTTGTGTTTAAGATTGTAGCTTCTGACGAGAAGAAAATTGCGGTTAGTATGTTAATTAATATATGGACGGAGGCAAATAACATTGTGCCCAATGTAAATATGTTGGAATGCAACTGAGGTAAAATACCATGCAAAAAAATAGGACATGTGCAATGCAATCTTTTTTGTGCTCAGTCTTTGCTATTAACGCAACGAAAATATTCCAGTGATGAGTCATCACCAACTAGGCCAACTTGCTGTTTTGCTACAGTGATCATTTACCCCTTAGGCTTATTCCATTAGTAGTAGAACGCATATAGTTGTGGCATAGTCAGTCGAATACAAGCAAAATTTTTATTTGAAACAAAAGATAATGAGAACAATAAATTAAGCAGATTTGAGACATCTGCGTAAGCAAATGTTTCATCCATATTAATTTATCGTTTCTCTTTTTTACGACGAAAAACTGTTTTGGAGAATAAAACGAGACCGCAACAGTGAAATAATTCAAAGCCATACTTCTGTTTTATACGTATGATTCGTTTTTTATCTGTCCACATAAGCTTCTTGCGAGGTTTACCAAAACAGGCTAATGAAGAGGACTGTGGTGTTGTAATTCATCTTCCATACAGCTTAGCGGCATTAAACACGTAATCTCTCCTAACTATCACTACGACTATCGCAGCGGAAGTTCAAATATATTAGTGTGCCGCAATACCATTTGCGCTTCACTAAATGTGTTCAATCATATTAATCGATACTTGTACAGGGTTGACCGTTCAGATACGTGGCGAACCGAAGGTACAGAACTAAGAAGATTCGTGAGGATCATCAAGCTAGGTTTCTTCGGTTTAAGTTATTATTGCTGTTCTAAGCCATTTCTAAATCTTGCAGTGAAACGTTTGGGATCATACGAATTTTGCACCTCGCAAAGAAGCAGAGGGATTATTAAGCACCTGTGCACACCGGCTTGAACATAATCTCTACAAGTCTACCCATACGCCCATAAACATGCGCAGCAAGGCGAATTCCTACTCAGATTTACCACTTGTAAACTTTGCTGAAATTTTGGTGTCAAGCGTGATTTTATTTACGGCCGTGTTCCGTAGCTTGCAGGCGATGTTTTGCAGATATTGACTTAAAATACATGTAGTATCCAACCGGCGTATCTCGTTTAGCAACCGAGGAGAAAAAAGTCATTCTAGAGGAAAAATCATTTTTTTTTTATTTCATTTCCCTCACAGTGCACCAAGACAGACTACAGACAGATAACACACAAAGAGCGCTTGTTTGTGTTTTATTCTCCGTCTGTAGTCCTGTCTTAGCGCGCTGTGAATGAAATGAATATGTACCAACTCGCCAAGATTTCCGCTTTACATCTTTCCTTTTCTTCAGATTTTCTTGATGCTTCCTAATGCAAAGCCTCTACTGAAGTCACTCCGCAAAATAATGGAAACGAAGTTTCCTATCTAGGCTACTCTTACGAGGATAGGATTGAACGCTTCGCTTTGTGAACGGGTCGACTGATCAAATATATTTTTCCACGCAATGGCAAACGCAAGTGATTGCCAAAGGATTCCAAAGAAACACTCCCATCGCCTTTGGCAGCAGTGATAAATGAATGATAGGCCCAAGTTTCCCAATACAAACTGCAGTAAACGACCCCATATCATGCGCAATGCACAGTAAATAAATGGAAAAAGTCGTAAAAGCTCATAGTGGTGTGTCCGCCTCGGCGCACTTCCATTTCCGGCCTGCACGGACCTCTACGTCTTTAACGGAAGCTAAATATAGCCATTAAACGCATGACCGCGGATTGGCAACAACCGCCGTGGCGCAAAGAAATGTTGAGGAGCGATGTAACCAACGGCCGTATCCGCGCTTGCATCAAGCCTGCGTCTTCTACGCTTTCATTTTCGGACACACAAGCAATCACTACGCCCTTGGTTGGGTGCTCTGTCATTTTTTCGCGTTAAAGGGCACTGGTGCCTTTATTCTGCTTCAACACAAAGTGAAACTCGCTGTACGAGCAAACATCAAGGGGAAGCGTGACAATGTTGGACCAAAGCATAACCGCGCTCCTATCATCGCCTGCCTCCCAGTGAGCGTAGGAAACGTGAATAGACGGAAACGTGGGACCGGTTACGACGGAAATTGTCTGCTTCTGTTTTCTGCACGGAACAATGAAGGAGACCTGAATTCAACACACACAGGTTGTGCATGAGTGCTTCAGGGCTAAAGCAAAACAGAAAATACTCCACCTAAACTAAACATGAAAAAGCATTTGTACGAAAGCGAATCTTATTGCGCACAAGACTGCGCGAGAAAAAATCTGATTGGCAACTACAAGAATATGCCCGGTTCTTGTAGCAACAGGCTCTCATGGAATATTATCTCTATAAAAACCTACTCATGCATTTGTATCAGTAGCCATGAAGTTAAATAAATACCCTTACACTGTGCTGCATGTTTCTCATCGAAGCCCCTTTTTCACGTGCGCGTATATTTTAATTCTACTGATTAGTTTGGGTCGTGGGGAATGAACTATGGTTCGGCACGGGCAGTTTTTGTCTGTAAACAAAACTGAAAACTATGGCGGTTAAGTATCACCAAAATATTTCTAGCGAAAGGGCTTCTCAAATATTTGATGCGGCTTTTAGAGAGATGCCAGTAAAGACGTGTGAGCGTTGGAACCCGTCTTTTTCCTGCGTTCATTACCTGCATTACAGGCAAAAGTGAATATTTCAAGCAGCTAGACAGCCTAGATCCGATACGGTTGCGGGACTGTAAACAAGCATGTATTATTCGGCTGCTGAAATCACTGCAGTCAACAAGAAAAAGCGAATACTGGCGGACCAGTTTCGCTTTTCAGAGTTTGTGAACATCGCTGCTTGTGTAACCTTGTCGGCCACCTTCGCACTGCAGGCGTGGCCAAGCGTTACGAGTTAACCTTATTTTTGCTCAGTAGACTGAGTTAACGCGTGAAATCCGCTGATGTTAGGGACCCCTGCGTAATAAACTTACCACAACGCTCAGCTGGGCATAAGAGATGCGAGAGCAAACTACATGCGCGTTGCATTAGTAACCGTGTTTCTCAAATGGGAACTCTTGCTACTTGAATTAAGCGTGGAAGTGCATTGGGCAGAGAAGCGAATGCAATACGCGTTCTCAATTATGCTGATACCAAGCTGGAGAATAAGGAAATGGCGCCAGAGTATTGTAGCTGTTTCAGGTAAGTTCAGGTGAGAAACGGAGCCGCAAATGGTTTTGGAGAACAGTTTCAGGGTTCTTTAAGCTCAAAGAGGCTCGTCGAAAAGTAGTAGACGCTGGAATTAAATTCGTCCGTTGAACTCAAGATACAGACAGACAACAGCAAATTAGCCACTTCAGCTGCTCCATGGAATTCCAGGCGGAAGTGCGGGTCAGTACGACGCAGCGTTCGGCCTATATTTATCCTTGTGCTTTAGCAGTAGCAGAGACGTATCCGTGACTGCGGCCCACTCAGAATAAAATCGGCTGAAATGAGATAAAGTGCCTTTCAAATCAAGTGCTTCTGCCGAATCTTGATGCGTCAACATTCTTCAAGATCATTCCAGTGCTGTAGATTTCCAATACCGGCACATTCGCATGTTTCAGATTTTTGTCCCTCGCCGACAAAGAAACGATATCGCATTCCGTCTGAATGCTTCATGAACGTGGAAAAAACACGCTTCCGTACCACTTTGGAGATTAAACAACTGCAAGCGCATTTAAAGAACAGCCTCCCACCTCCCTTTGCCCACTTTTAGTTCCGGCTCAACGCCGTCGCCTATGCGTATTTCGTGCCGGAAGTTTTTCTCTATGATTCGGTTCCTTCTTTCACAGCCATACGCTTGACACGTGCACAAAAGGAGTCATTTAAATGTATGTACTTTATAATTATCTATTCATTGCTGTATATGTAACGTGTGCCACACATTCTTGCAAAGCCGATGTTAAGGAGCTAATTTTGCACTTTTCACATTATTCGCACCGTGCCTAAATTGCCTCTGCCGATATTATGCAAATTGAGTTCATTTCTTTACTAAAATAATAAACAAGGTCGCAGGTGAAAGTTAGACCTTTAGGAAAAAGGAAAACTGCGTGCTTCTAGATGCAGGAGCAGTCGGCTTAAATGAATTGCTACACGCATGTAAATGACCGACGGTCCTATAATGTACGCACGATGGCTAAGTAGGCCCCTCATCTGGTGTGCCTTTCATTATTCAAGAAAGCAGAGAGGACTGTGAGCTCAGCAGTAAGTTTTGTGAAACTTCAAACCTGCCACAGTACATTTCGTTAAATAGGAACAGCGTAAATATATTAGCTTGTTCAGGAAAGAAGCTTTCTTCTTCTAATCTCGCTTTTCTCGACTCGTGCGTCGCTGAAGTCTCACTGAGTTCTTCTTCCAAGCTTGCTAAAATAAGGATCAAGGAACAATGAACATACATCACAGCGAGAACAACGATGATGAGAATAAGCAGTAAAAGTGTTTGAAATGAGAAATAACAAAGAAGTATCGGTCCACAGAAAAATAAAAGTGTGTTGTGAGATCTTTTCAGCACCGAAATATAATTTGTGATCAAGAAGCAAATTATCAGCTGTTGCTCCTCCTGTATTGTTGTGTCCTACCCTTCTGGCTGAGCGTATAAAAAATTAGGCATGCACATACCTATCATGTATGATTTCATGCTAAGTAGGCACCGCTATTTTATGTGAATGATTTAGAACTCTCTTCCTAAGTATTGCTTTTTTTTTTCAGAGCAAGTTTTCGAAATTTTCTCAAGGTTACCTCGAACCTTAATCATATAGAAAGTACTTAGATGCACTAACGATCTTATAAAGAAAGCACCCATAACAAAAACCGAGGCACCCAGTTCAGCATCTGAGGAGATGGCAAAGATCGACGTCATCTATCGAACTTAGCTGGAAATTCAGGAAGATGAAAATGGTGAAGCATTTGCACATACATGCCTGGAGTGTGGTTCGCAATGAATCGCAGGGTGTGGTTTTGTATATCCTAGCTTATTCGGCCACATAACCGGACGATGCTGTGAGTGACTAGGCGTAGTAATTTTTCTGCCGAGAAGCCATCGACAACTACGAAGGAGTCTCATGACGAAAAAAAACAAGAGGCTGGCAGGCGCGGCCCCCGCCACGGAACACGACAAGAACGAAACGATCAGAAGCGAATTAGAACAACGTTCCGTCATGATGTGCACTGTTAGGTTTGGCGTGCCGATGAATTTAATAATGATGCAGGTCGTCTATCATTGGCTTGTGCATCGAGTGCACATGCTTTGGCGCAGTCTGTAGCAAGTAGAAGCTCCGATTCTTGCTTAGCTGGTAATTTCCTGCTTGACTTTTTATTTGTTTTTGTTCTTCACTCCTTCCGGCCTTGCGCACGAGTCAGCCGTTCCTCGTCAGGACAACAAGGCGACTGCTTGAGCAGTGTTTTCTGGCGTTCCGCGGAGGCCAAGCAGCCGCTAATCACTTTTGCGCGGCACCACGCGTCAACACTATCGCTCCAGAGAGCGTGCCCTTACTGGAGAGAGAACCCAGAAGCGAAGGGTTGTGCGCAAGACGCTAATACGCAGAATACAAACTCAGTACGGGGTAGAAGGCACGCTAATGCAGGCGCCACAACATGCACACACCCGAACTCAAGAACGCGGAATAACTTCCTAGGCTTTCGTCTCGGCCTGCTTTGATTTTCACGTGTTCTGAGAGTTTCGTGCAATAACGCACGAAAAACATTCTGCAGGACTCCCATAAGCACTCAAGAGCAAGGGTGCAAACAGGAGCGCTGGCGAAAGCTAGCCGCATAGTGGTATATCAAGCAGGAACTCCTGCATGCGCGATCAGCGAAAACACTTTCTTAGAAATAGCAAGAAAAAGTTGACGCGTTTATTTCCATCTGAACTGCCATCTGATATGTTTATTGCCATAAAAACTGTGCTAGCAATCGGCGATTCGCCGGCGCTAAAACATAAAACAGATGAGGAAGGCAGTCTTGATGTTTGTTTTTTTACGCAGTGATTCACTTTTGCCACCGTAGAAAGAGTCGAGTTAGCAAAATGTTTCTCCAAGGAGAAACGATGTTTTAAGCGTGCCAAAAACAGAAAAGCATTCGAACGCGTTTTCTACCCCAAGAGGTCGTGACAGTGACACGAAGGGAAACGACATAGACAGTTGAGCGTTCGACGGAATACTGTCTGATCGGGATGAATTTTCACATAACAAAATGCTTATTATAATATCTGAGCAGAGTTGAGGAATAGTAGTCGTGCAATCCGTGGTACCCCTAGACAAAAGCACTGTAGGAATACGTAAATACCGAACCACGTCGTTTGGTGATTGCCATGTAGTTTTTGATGGAAGAGTCACAACAATGCCTAAATCTAGAGCGCTGGGTGTATTCTGGTGCAGTACTGACCAGCAGGAGTGCAGACAAAGAGCACGTGTTTTGCCAATCCAGGATAGACAGCCTGCTGCACTGGTGGGTTGAGTAGACTTAGTGACTCTAGTTCAGTAAAAGCGATAGTCGAAAGAGTTCTGATGGGTTCCCTTTTACTAGAGGTTTTTGATCGTACTAGTCGAATAATTCCGCTTCAAAACTTTAGAATAATTTTTACGGGCGCTTATGGATTATGGCGCCATATAGAGCGGCTCTTTATGATAAACACCATCTGATGTTGCCGTCATTGCCTTCCCTTTCAATTTTTTCTATGGCTGTTAGTCAAATACGTTTTGCTGCCACATCTCTTCAACTGCTTTGAATTACCATAGTGGTTGTGTATTTATCAATGATCTGAACCTTTGCAGCTGGATACAGGTTACTTAGTATTTACTGCAGGCGCCGTCACTGTCAGTAAACACGCGACTTTTGCCAATCAGGACCACTGGTTTCGTATACGTTGGCCCTATGGGAAGTTTGGCAACTGGTAATATTACAGGGCTGTGCCTTTTACGCCCCAATTGTTTCGAAGTCGTGGTTATGTAGTTCGATAAAGGCAGAGGTAGCAGATCTCTATGATCCGCAGACCTTCGATAAAGTGTCGAGAAGCTATCTTCAGAACCTTGAAATGGAAGCAAGGCAGCAAGTAAACATGTTGCCTCGGAATTGTAACAGAAAGGCCATTTTTGCTTATGTTGTGCAACGCTGACAGACAACTATCTTTTCCGTAGTTGGGAATGGGCGCGACAAGCAACGCCCTACTCGCCGGCCCGTGGTCTTACCTCATTCATCTCATCGTCACTGGGCTGCCGATTTCTCTACCCAGAACTAGCCTATACATAAAATAATATAGGAAAGTTTGACGTGCAGTTAAAACGGTTGTTTTTGTCACTTCAAGAAAGCGCATGCTATGTTAAATATTGATACGGGGGATGAAAGAGGGCATTTTATTGCTGCTATTATGATATATTATCAAATATTTTTGCAGACTTCCTGCACGTGATGAGAGCGAAGATTTGAGGTTTTGTAGGCTGTCTCTGCAGATATAGCCTTGTTATAATGCATTCTTGTTTGAGATATGTCTTCACACTGCCCCACAGAAAATGTAAGCAGCGTGTGAGACACGGCGCTTTGGAGCGCATCGTTGCTGTTGACTAGGTACTGCATCCGCGTTTTATCTGAAGCCATGTATGCATGGTATGCACAAGTCTCGATTATTCGTGAAGAGCGCGTAACGCCCACTGCCCGTTTAGGCTCTCATTTGTTTCCATATGCATCTGCTTTAATGTTTCGGCAAACCCACGAAGCAAATCGTTTCAAAGCAATTGAGATAAACTTCTCCGAATAACTTTAGTACTGTAATAGGGCTTGTGGTATCGATGCAAGCGACGTCCCCTCTTGATTTAGCGACCTGTGGTGTCAACTCTGGTGAGTAGACTAAGTACTGCTTCCTTACGTTCTCTGAACTTACGGGAGACCATATATTAAAATGTGAGTTGTAATTTGGATCCGCTTCAAGTTCTCTAAAAGTCGCCTTTAAATATGTGCATCTATTCGTTTGTTTGGATTATAAGGTTCGAAGGCAACTCAGACTATGAGGGACATCTTGGTGGAGCGCTGCGGACAAGTTGAACTTCCTGAGGTTCTTCGACCTACACTGACATTCCGTACTTCGCGGACACCTTCCTTTTCGCTTCCATTGAAAAGCGATAGCCACAATACGGATCGAACCCGCATTCTAGGGGTCAGTAACAAAGATGTCTAATCAATTAGCCACCGTGGTAAATTTTACCACTTATTGATTTGGTGAGCACTATATACGTATGCAAATGTAAATTTATCTCATTATATAGAAGATTTTTTATGAAGCTACTTATATGTCAGGTAAAATGAAGGCAAATACAACTGTGACTTGACGGAGGGAGAAGCAAAAAAGCAGGTTATAAAGAAGGGCTGGATGTTCGATGCTTAGTATAGGCTCATGCTTGAAAACCAGTCTACAAGACAAAACCTGGAAAGATAAAAAGCCCTCAAAACGAGCGCTAGCGGTAGGATACCTCTCATAGCGCACTAGAGAATCTAGGACGGTAAGTGCCCTTAAGTGCTCATTTATTTAGTGTTTTCCTTTTGATGGTAGTGTTTTCCAAGTATACTTGCATGGTCTTATGAACTTGTGGCAGAAAAAATGTTTTGGTGCTGCTTTATCGGGGCAGGGCCGAAAGACCGATGTCGAAGGTAGATGTAGAGTGCGAATACTTAGAGTGGGGACATATGGTAAAAATTATATTTCATCAGAGCATATCTCTAAAATTCAATCAATGTTTGTAACTTTCATGGATACTGTTTTGGAAGTATTGGAAGTATATCAAACTTTACCTAGCTGTTGTTCATACTTCTTCGCTTTGTTTTTATTCTTTAGTCTTTTTATTTCGCCATGATGTCAATTTTAACGAAAGCAGCACGAAAAGCAGCGGTAAAAAACTAATCACATACATCGTCTACCTGAACGTTGTGTCGTAGCAACACTCCGGAAGACTTGTTACTTGATTGTGAGTGCGAACCAGGCAACCGAAACACGTTTTCGCTTCCCTAAGAGCAGAATTTGTCGCCATTTGCTGTCATCGCTGTCTCTTTGAACATAGCATGTTACGTATGTCTTTTTATTCCATATTTGTAACACAACAGCAAACATTCAATAAATAAAGCCAAGTGAAAATTGTATACCAATTACGACAAATTACCTCAAGATACAAAAGCCATGAAGATTACTCTAGCTTCTCGGGAGTGAAATAAAGTCACTGTGAGGAGATGCATGTGTTAGGCGGCCAGACGCATCATCACGTGACCGAAGTATTTGGTTGAATGACAGGACACTTGGCCTTCGTTGCCAATTATCTTAATTGGAGAGAAAAGCTGTCGCCTAGTGCAGTCCGCTACTGCTGCCGGCGCAGTTAGGCCATTCGACAGGGACCCCACGAGGCCACATTATCGCTCAACCGCCATGCAGTTTCTTTTCTGAGACATTATATATATATATATATATATATATATATATATATATATATATATATATATATATATATATATATATATATATATATATATATATATAGTGCGTCGTTGTACTTCGCCCTTCATCGGCATCAGCGGCCACATCGTGAATACAGCCGTG
The DNA here is from genome assembly GCF_055883805.1 of Amblyomma maculatum. Classification (NCBI taxonomy): domain Eukaryota; kingdom Metazoa; phylum Arthropoda; class Arachnida; order Ixodida; family Ixodidae; genus Amblyomma; species Amblyomma maculatum. The sequence continues at coordinate 72,373,585 of NC_139349.1, read as the reverse complement.
AAAGCGTGCATATCATAGTCACCATCAGCTGGTTCATATCCACCTCAAGGAAAAGACATTTCCCATATTTCTGCAATGAAAATACTCGTCATAGTGGCCGTGTACTTGTTCAACTAACGTCATATCACCTCAAACGCCAGCATAAACGTGAGTAGCTATACTTATTGGTAGCTGACCGAATGAAAAACCCAACTTACGCTCTACAATACACGATACTAGATGCGATTTTACAGATAATATGTTTCATTTCAAATAAGCGTGATAGTATTACGTAAATCAGCATTTTACGATTTCACAATATACTTATAGCGATGTGTGAAAACGAATTTTCTCTAAAAGATTCTTCAGTAGTGAACATGAATGAAAGAGAATGCCTGCACATGCGCTTCCGGCAAAGTCTTGACTGAAAAACACAAAATGTTGTAATTATTGCTCTCACTTTGACTGACGAAGGGACCGCACCAACTGTGTCCTTTCTACACAATGCCCTAAATACCATTCTCGCAATTTATCTCGAAAATAGTTAACGCAGAAAAGAACAAAATTGGATCGATCATAAGGCAGGCATATACAGCAGCACTGGGGCTACCCCACTGCACCCCTACGGAAAGGCTTCCTAAACTGGGGGTCTACAATAACACCATGGAACTATGCGAGGCACAAATAATAACACAGCTAAAGAGGCTCGCCACCACATTCACGGGATGGAAAATCTGGGTAAATTAGGACTACAAGATAGGATCCCGGAAACAAATGCACAAGTAAAACTGCCGACTGAAGTAAGGAACGCACTTACTATTAAATCGCTACCAAAAAACATGCACCTTGCTTTTCATAAAGGCAGGAGAAAAGCAAGACCAAAGGCCCTTGAGGCCAAGTTAGAAGGCTCTAAATACACTGTTTATGTAGATGCGGCGGAATACAAAGGAGGCAACTCTTTTGCTATCGTGGGCGTGAACGAATCGGGAAAACAATAACGGCAGGTTCAATAAAAACAAACTACTCAGGGACAGCGGAGGAGGCGGCTATCGCCATGGCGATGGTCAGCACCATAAGGTTACCATAATTAGCGACTCCAAATCTGCTATAAATAATTTTGCGAGGGGCATGATCTGCAAAGAGACAGAGCGAATTTTATTATATAAAGACTGAAGCCAAAAAGAGGTGGAATTAATATGGGTGCCGGCACACTCGGGGAACAAAGGAAACGAGTTGACTCACAGTATAACTCGAGGTTATGTCAGCCGAGCAGTGAGCCAGATTGATTCCCCCAATGACTACACTAATCACGTTAAACTAGAAAGGCGGATATATCCTCCACGAGACAAGAAACTAGACAAAAGGCAAGAAGTAATCTGGCGTCGGCTCCAGACGCGCGCCTTCTTCAGCCCTTCTAAATTAGCGCACATGTACCCAGCACAATACAATCAAAATTGTAAACACTGCGGCGAAATAACAGGATATGATCACATATTATGGAGCTGCAAAAAAGCGCCGCCACCAGCGGACCTACTACCAGTCCCTTCTTTTGAGCGGTGGGAGGCAGTTGAGTTTCGAAGCCGCTCTCCACGCTGTCACCCGCCGTGCTCGTCCAAAAGGCGACGGTCTGTTCAGCTGCTGGCATTCGAAAGGGTTCTCCTCGGTTGCGCTGACCGGCGGTCTGTTGAGTTGTACCTGCTGGGCACCTTGGAGTACTACCCGGAGTCGAACCAGGTTTACAACATCTTTATTGTAACTCGTCTCTCCTCTCTCGAAATTACCCCTGACAGCTTGTTAAATAGACTCCCTAAACAAAGCCCCTATCATTGCGCCAATAGGGACGCAGTAAACTCTCTGGGCGGGGCCAATAGGCTCCAGCACAGTTCCTCCTCACTCCCGTCATCCTGTACGCACAACATCACGCGTGCACATTCCAGAGTTCAAATCCGCCGCCGTGGTCACGTACGTCCTTGCCGGACAGCCCGAGTCCCGTGGGAATCAGCTTCCTGGCCTCCGCGGCTCCTTTACACAAGAGCCCAGCGCGTGCACACACACACACACCCCCACACACCGTGGATGATCTGCGGTTCGAATAGTGCTGCTGGCTTTGCCGACGCGGGACATCCGGAGTCGTCTTGCGGGCGGGGTTGCATCGGCGACTTGAAATCCGCGCCAGCCAGGCGATCCGCGATCCAGGGTCACGGGAAATTAACGAAAAGTCACGCACCGCGCTCCGGCCCTCAAGTGCACGCCCCGCAGCTGCGCTCGCGACGAGCAGGCGCCAGTCCAGAAGCCGACGGTGTAGTATGTCGCGTTGATGAGCACAACAGAGGCTATACTGGCCAGCTCAGACCCGTTAACTCAAGTTCGGGCTACTGAGTGGGCTCAAAAGGTCGCCGAGAGCAACGGTCTTGAGGCCATCTAAGTGTAGCGCCCACAAATCGCTCATTGCTGACAATAAATGTTTCCCAATCCAATACTCAGGTTAATATGAACAGATGTATTGCATTGGCTTCGGCCAGGAATTCAGCGCGGGAAGAATCAATTTTTGTTACACCTATTCGAGGCCCATGAATAGTGAATCGTGAAACCGTTGCGCCTCTTGGATATGTGATCCTTCAAACAAGACAATGGTTACTAAGCCCTAAAGAAATCCTTGATAATGATGTCTGTACAAGAGGAAAGAGTTTAGCCGTGGTTCTAACTGTTTGTTGAAAAGTAAGACCAAAATGTTACAAAACTACTGCCGCCATGCCTCTGCACGGTATTTGCGCTTAGACTGGTGAATGAATTAATAAAAAAAAAGTGTAATTTATCCAGGTTGTCATACTTTGGAGGATATGGTGCTGAAGGAGCTCAGACTGCTCACAAGAAGTCGCGCTTAAAACACATGTAAAGGTTTTATCAACACGACGAAATAGGATCAAACTGAATCAACTTAGGTTAACGGGGAACAAACTACAGTTGATAATCAGCATCCATCGCCTAATTGTCGCATGCATTGGTACCCCGTATGCTATGGAAGCAATAATTGCCGGTCGTAACACTGAAAAATATCTATATACACTCCGCATTGAGCTGGTTTATGTGCAGTTGGCAGTTCTGTGCAAACGCGAATTTGTTTCAGCGTATGGGGTGGACCTTTGTGTTTTTACTGTGTCTGTATGATTTTCATGATTTTTCTGTTGGTCATGCTACTGGTGTTTTTTATTGTCTGGGGCGAAATAAGAAGCTCAAGAAGCGAACCTGATGTACTCTTTCAAGAATTTTTTTATAATTTATAATTATACCATGCGATGTCGCGGAATGGAAAAACCGAACCTTCAGATTTGGTGGACCGCATCTGTATAATAGTTTACTTTCCGCTGATATCCGACTGCTGCTCTGTGCGCTCTGATGCTGCAATCTGGTATCCTTTCTTCATGAGTCACTTGTTTCCGTTCTATACGGCCCACAGTGTGAGTACTTTCTGCATGACCGGTAAAGATGCTGTCACATGGAAATGCAAACAAATGAGCTGGTAAGAAGGTTAAATAGGATGGATGGGAAGCAAGAACTTTTCTGTTGACAATAGTCATTATTTATAGTTGCTATGAATGCCGGAATAATTTGATGAAACCACGTGCGAGATACCATAAAAGGATTCATGAGCAGAAATGGTCGGTAAAAACTCTTGCGCCAGTAATGCTCTGTTAAATTTTTTTTTCTATATTAGCGAGGATACCACATTACGGGGCCTAGGTTTGAAGAGCAGGAAATGTAAGATGATACGATGGTGGGCGAGTTGTTGAAATATATATTTTTGTAAAACAATTTGAGAGTAGCACTGGCTAGTAACAAGGTCTTACGGGCTTCGTCTTGGATGTTAAGTTGTGCATAATGTATGCGCGATTTCAGGCATGGGCACAATACAGTGTCCGCGAAATGCACAAGTTGAAACGAAGTACCAAGTTGAAACGAAGTACCAACGAAGTACACGACAGCATGGTGTTCCCATGTATAAATGCTCTTAACAATGCACTTGCCCAAATCGAGAACCTTGGTGACATAATGACGTCCAGCATCTCTTCATCATAAGGTTGTTTTGGCTTTGCGGCAGCACTTTTACGTTATCGTTTTATATGCTTGTTGCACAACACAGTGCTACAGAAAGTTCTATTGCGGAGTTTAGTGGCCTAGAGCACTGGGGAGATGTTTTGCAAGAGTCTGATAATTATATAGAATTAACAACTGCGTATTAGAAGGTTAATGAAAACGTAGAGAAGGAAGTTTATTGCACGTATGTTTAACGAAAATAATCGATGTTTTTCACAGGTGTGCTAAATTAAATGTGCGTCGGATTAGCTGTCACGTCTGCAATTTTGAGCTTAGAATATAACTTCAAGCTCAGCATCGCAGATGCACCAGAGCTTGAATTTTTAGCACGGGCTCAGTTCACTACAACAACAAGCAACATTTCGTAGACTGAAAAGAAACGTCCCCAAAATATTTTGTTGACTGCATTGCTAACAGACTACCGTTGTAGTCTTAAGTAAACAGCATATATCCAACAGTTCGAAAATACAATTTTTCCTCTTATAGCAGGCGCGCAATGCTGAACCATGAAGCTGTTGTTTTGCTACTATATAGTCTCACTGATTTGAAACAAACAGTATTTCTCAATTGCCTACTTTGTTTTGAGAGCATATACGTACGCACTTATCCCTATTTACTTTAGATCCAACCTCATATAAAATCCATATAAATTGCTTATAGATGTTAATGCATGAATATTTATGGAGACAGTTACCAGTCACCAAGATAATTTCATTTTTAACTTAGGCATAGCGATTCTGGCATGGCAGTGATTCGTCTGAAGAGCTTACTATATGTATCCTGTTGGTTTACACAAATCAGACGGTTCACACCCACTCATATATTTTTTCACATTCGGAACTAGCGTGTGATATCACCGCAATCAAATACTGTACATTCTGTTTTACACGAAACGAATCTAAATATAAAATATTAGTTTAATCTTAATAGCGTTTTGGGATACAGCCGAAAGCGCGTGCACAACGCCTGCTTGCCGCAGAAGGTATCGCGTTCAGGTAGAGGTTATTGGTCAAATATGTAGATGAATCATGTGCTGTTTAGACGGTAACGCTCGCGTCATTCATAATTTCCGGAGATGAACCGCTCCCAGAGTTGCTGCTAGCATAGCAAAAAACAGGGACGTTAATGGAAGCAGCAGGAAGAGGAGATGGAAGAAGCAAGGACGTGAGGGTGACCAAGAAATAAACGGGTTTGCTACTCTACACTGGGGGAAAAGCGGTGAAGGGATACAAAAATAAAGAAGAAGAGTGAGTAGGGTGAAAAAAGAAGTCAGTCGACGAAAAGCGCACTTGAAAGACAGTCTTTCTTGCGGCCCTATACTTTCAGGAGACAGATGAGTGCCTGGTATGCCTTCCCAGCAGAAGGTCACCGCGGCCACTGTCCGGAAATCTGTTTCTCCGTCAACAGGCGTGGGCGATGATTCTCCAGAGCGCTGTGTAGGCGTTGTCTTCCGTTAGTGATTCACAAAGTATATGTGGAAGAGTTCCGTCACTGCCATAGATATCTCACGTAGGGTTATTAGCCATGCCGATAAGAGTAGTGCTTCGTGAAGGCAGCACCAAACCACAGGCACAGCAAAGTTTCTTCACGTCGTTTAAGTAGTGCTATAAGTAAGTAAGTAAGGAAGTAAGTAAGTAAGTGTAAGTAGTTTCAAACCAGGGTCTAAAGACTGAGGGCGTTGGTTGTTAAACCGGCGCAATTCCACGGGTGTTGGAAGCCTGCCCTCCGTTTGAAACGGGGATGGACACAAGAACGCTTTTGCGGGGGTAGGTCACGGGGTCTATTCCACAGGCTGATTGCCTCTGAGGCCACTTTAACCAGGGAGCCAATGTTAGAAAATGAGCGTTGCTAAGTGTGTCGAGGTCACATTGAACGCACTCTCACAGGAGTCGTTACTCGCTGCGGATCGCGCTAGCAGTTAGGTCACAGAGATGACCGCAGCCTACCTGCGGCTCATCACTCCTAGGTTATGAAAACGTATTTCACACATAACTGCGCCATCACTATGTGACAAAAATCCCGGTGCAAAAACATAGGAGAAAATTAAAGACGCGACTGTGTCTCTCTTAATCTTTGTTTTCGCTCTACCCAGCTGCTCTCAAGCGACTGCCAAAGCAAACATATACACAGCTCAACTGTGTCAACATGGAACGATGCCGAGATGCTTCGTATCTAGAACTTCAGGTTCCTAACTGCCTCCGACGCCTCCTGACTTTGTTAAAGGGATCATACCATGGTCTTCCAATATATTAGTTTTTCAGTTTAACAGACAATAATGGACATTATTAGTCTATTTCCGAAATTTAAGCGCCCTAGACGTATTCCTTATTTCGAAATAAGTGGCTGAAGTTGACACCGCAAATTTCCTCCCACAGACAGAGATCGCCATGTTGAAACGCTTAGTGACGTCACAGAGTGACACCGGCCACCGGGTCGTCTGCTTCTGTGCCGGCGCCAATAAGCTGCCAATACACTGCAGTGTACTGTGTTCGCACTTGCCTTGCTAAATCAGCGGCATGATTCCTAATAGGTGTACTCAGCAGGTTTCTGAGAACAGAACACAGACTGCGGGGAAGCGCGATTGAGTCCTTGCCCAGACATCCACCTTCCGAAGATTGTACAAAGATGCCGTCGGACAGCACTACATATGGTGCGCATTTTATGTGCAGCTTTTGAGACGTGTTTTATTGTACAATGTGTACGCTGTTCTAGCGGGCCAGCTCGTGCAATGTTCGTACTCGGACTACGACGTGCACCTGAATCCCGCCCACAGATGCCGCTTTTCCCTAGGTTAAATGCGCTAACAGAGATCGACGAAAAGCTCAGTTTGCGGTAACTTCGTTGAGCGGCACGACTGCTGTTTGACGGGCATTACCACGGCTTCGCGTAACAGCGGTTGACGCTGCTCGTGCACAGAACATGCAGCAGACGACGCGGCGTCAGCCTATGTCGTCACTGGCGGGCCGGTTGCCAGATGAGTACGCAGTTGACGAAGAAACGAAAATACTAGTTTTAAATATATCTGCAGCTCCGATGCTGCTGAAACCGTCAGGTTTGGTTGCTTCGAACATCAGGAATAAGATGCAATAAGCAGTTTATATTCCAAAATTGCTGTCATG